>NC_091470.1:363176100-363436100 GCF_036971445.1 Narcine bancroftii | reverse complement strand
ATACACAAAATTTATTTTTTCTTTGGCATAAGAGTTACTATTAATAATCCCCAGAATCCCTAAAGGTAAGCGAAATAGATGCAGAGTTATCGAGTGTCCGTGGATTTGCCTCCAGTGCTCCCAACCCCTGTTTAATCCATCTTCAACTCGAGCTTCAGATCCAAACCACCGATACGATCAGGTGGCTTTCAGCGGCCGAGGCCCTTCGGGAGTCCTTCTTGGCCCCAGCACACTTTCAAATCCCAATTCCGATGCCTGGTTCCCATGAACCAGTCTCCAGCCGCCCGCAGCATGTGTGGGTCGATCTGCTGTGGAGCCCCCTCACTGGTCCGCCACCATGGTCATCGTCCTGCAGGGTCGTCTCCTCTGCTTTTCGACAGGGATGTTCTTCCTGTTTCTGGTGCCCTGCACCAGTTTGCTTCCCCCCGCCCGCCCCCCTCCCGAGCCAGCAACTCTTCGTGTTTACAGTGCCCAGCACAGGCGCTGCCATCTTGGGCACAGACCCCGTGGTTGCAGGATTTTAATAAAAAAACAATGTTACCTCCTTTAGCGGGCCATTTCAAGCCTGTGCGGAGCCATCGGCAGTTGGACTGGGCGGAAGAACCCAGCTCGGGAGCCCTGTGTCTCCTCTCCTTGCTCTCACAGGTCCACAGCCGTGACAGCAAATCCGGAAGTTCCAGCACTTTTTTACCCCCATTGATATTTTGAGGAACACGTTAAATTTGCTCAGTGATCTCTCCCCGTTAAACACATCACAAAAATTTACACGTGTGATGATATGTAATTATACCACTAGGTCACCAGGGGTCATCCCGGTGACCTTGTCTATAAAGCAGTCCAGAGCTACAGTCTAGCCTTCCAGGTTTGTCTTGCAGAGAGACAAGACCTCTTAGTGTTCATATTAGTTTATTAAAGTTGTCTTCTGCTCGCACTGCTGCTGTGGTCATTGTTAGTACAACACGTTTGGTTCAGAAATTGAAAACTTGAATTGAAACATCTCTCCAGCCAGAGGGTAACCATATAACCATATAACCATATAACCATTTACATCACAGAACAGGCCAGTTCGGCCCTACTAGTCCATGCCGTAGCAAATCCCCACCCTCCTAGTCCCACTGACCAGCACCCGGTCCATACCCCTCTAGTCCCCTCCTATCCATGTAACGATCCAGTCTTTCCTTAAATGTAACCAATGATCCCGCCTCGACCACGTATGCCGGAAGCTCATTCCATATCCCCACCACCCTTTGCGTAAAGAAATTTCCCCTCATGTTCCCCTTATAATTTTCCCCCTTCGATCTTAAACCATGCCCTCTAGTTTGAATCTCCCCCACTCTTAATTGAAAAAGCCTATCCACATTTACTCTGTCTGTCCCTTTTAAAATCTTAAACACCGACCTATTTAGATTTGCCTTTCCAAAATGTAACACCTCACACTTATCTGTATTAAATTCCATCAGCCATTTCTCAGCCCACACCTCCAGCCTTCCTACATCACCTTTTAATCTACGGTAATCTACCTCACTGTCCACAACACCACCAATCTTGCTTATCCAATTCTCCACCCCTACATCCAGATCGTTAATATATATAACAAATAATAGTGGACCCAGGACCGAACCCTGAGGAACTCCACTAGTCACCGGCCTCCAATTGGACAAACAATTTTCTACCACTACTCTCTGACACCTCTCATCCAACCACTGCTGAATCCATTTCACTACCTCCTTATTTATACCTAATGCCTCCACCTTTTTTCCTAACCTCCTGTGGGGAACTTTGTCAAAAGCTTTACTAAAGTCCAAATAGACAACATCCACAGCTTTCCCTTCATCAACCTTTTTTGTAACCCCCTCGAAGAACTCAATCAAGTTTGTCAAGCACGATCTACCCCTGACAAAACCATGCTGATTACTCCCTATCAATCCCTGTACCTCCAAATATTTGTAAATACCATCCCTCAGAACACTTTCCATCAACTTGCCCACCACAGACATCAGACTTACAGGCCTATTAACATCAACCTCTCCAGTTTCCGGTAAACCTCTCCCCTGAGCCTCTTCTCTTTCCCCAATGGTCTTCTTTCCTCTAGCTACCTTCCTTCACTTCCCCATCCTCTCAGAGAGTTGCCCTCTCCCCCCGCCCCCCATCACCTCAGCTTTTTTCTTTTCTACCCACCCACCTTTATCCACCTATGGCCTCTCTCAGCCTGTACCCCTCCCCGTGTCCTTTCTTTCCTCCTTTCCACTCCCACCTTTCTCTTCAGACGCTAGCCTACTCTTTTGATCAGTCCTTAGCGAAGGCCCTGGGCCTGGAATGTCAGTACCCTTTACTGCCAGGAGGTGCTGAGTTACTCCAGCACTTGTGGGTGTTGCAAAATCTTGGTTCCTCTGGCAGTAAAATTGCTTTAAAAAAATTAAGTTTCCAGCTATTTTCTTCTCATTTTGCCATTTCCTCTTCACACTTTCTTTCTTTTTCTTCGCCTTATTTTATTCCGGTTTCAATCCTGTTTCTTTCTTCACATCTTTACGTTTCACTGGTTCACAGACCCACAGTCTACAATGCTCTTTGAAATTCCGCAGCTCTTTGTCGAGCCCTTTCAAGGACACCACAACAGCAATGATAGGGGAAGCGACTTTGACATACAGAGCAGGCGGGAATCCCTGCTCAGTTCAGATCCTATTCAAATCAGCTCAGACTCAGAGGGAATGTGCAGCGACTACTCCAGGAGAGCAGCTAAATCAATTCACCTGGCACAGAGTTGGTCAGCTAAGACTGTTTATTCAAACTTGCCTCCTTGTTTATATCACATCCAGCCCGGACACCCGGGACCAGAAGTGAGGTTATCACGTGCCAGGGTGTCCAGGAAGAACTGCCGGAACCAGCTGTATTGGTTTTTGGCCAGGGGTTGGCCAATAAATTCACTTATTTTAGCTGCAGCAGTGGTGTCCAGTGCCCCGACGATGTACCAAAACTTCAGCTGTTATTCCATGAAGGCGGAACTGGGTCTCATCCTGGTTCAGCCGCACTCGAGGCTGGTGGGCCCAGAAAGGGGGCAGGTGAAGCCTACTGCGTTAACTGTAGCTGTGGCAGCAGCTGCTGTTGTTGCATCCATGTTGACTGTGGATTCAAGCTTCGATTGAACCATGGCAGTCGGGGTCACCAATTGTAGCGATGACTGCAGTAGTGCTATTAAATCACCAGACAGTGTTGGTCAGCTAAGACTGTTTATTCAAACTTGCCTCCTCTTTTATATCACTTCTGGCCCGGACACCCGGGACCCGAAGTGACATCACCACGAGCCTACGACTCACCCGAAGACCACGTGGCTTGAAGTGAAGACGACAGGAGCCCCGTGCCATCATGTAGGTGATTACCTAACCCTCTAGTGCGCTGCAGTTTGGCCCTTGGCCCTGCGTGGCCTTTCGGCCAGCTGAATGAGTGGCGATTAAGCCCGCGGTGCTGTGTGGCCATTCGGCCCACTGTATTATGCAGCTACTCAGCCCGCTACAAATGTATCCACATATTTAACCATTTGTGATAGTACAGATCTATCACCAATGTACATAGTGTATATAGTTACTGTATCTAGACTGTGCTTACAGCGATTGGCTGAGAGCTAAGCCACACCTATTGTTTGGGCCTTAAAGGGTTGTGTCCCTAGCCAGGTCGGATCATTCCGGACTGGTCGGCCACCTGTGAAGAGCTCCGGTCTTTTGCTAATAAAAGCCTTGGTTTGGATCAACAAGTCTTTGGTTCTTTCGACGAGCTCTACAATTTTATTAGCAAAAGAATTTTTTTTGAAAGGGATGGAGCGTTTAACTCGGCCAGAAAAACTTGATATCGACCCACAGTCAGCTACAGCCTTCAAAGCCTTTAAGTTCTGGCTGCTGAACTTTGAAAACTTCCTGAGATTCATTCAGGTAGAGGAGGATAACCAGCGTCTAACAGCATTGCTGTCTATGGTGTCCTTGAGAGTCTACGAGAACATCCAGGATGAGACCACTTACACCGCAGCCATAAAGGTACTGAAAGGACTGTATGATCAACCGGTGAACAGAGTTCATGCCCGGCTCGTGCTTGCGTCGAGGAAGCAACAGCCCGGTGAGTCCAGCAGGGCATATTTACAAGTATTAAAGGCATTGGGCAAGGACTGTAACTGTGTGGACAAAACTGCTGCCGAGATCACTAGCGACCTCGTCCGGGATGCCTATGTGGCCGGGCTCCGATCGAACGAAGTGAGGCTGCGTTTGCTCGAGCAAGGGGTAGAAAAACTAGAGGACGTGGCCCGGATTGCAATCACAATGGAGGATGCAGCCTTAAAGTCCACCGAGCTCTCTAGGGACTGGACCCCTCGTTCTGATGTGAGTAAAGTGCCCTTCTACCCTACCCCTGACGGCCTGTCGGCTGCTGCTACCCTGCCCCGTGTGAACCCGAAATGTTATTTCTGCGGGAGGGACAAGCACAGCAGATCCCAGTGCCCAGCAAGAAAAGCCAGGTGCCAGAAGTGCCTTAAAAACGGCCACTTTGCTGCAGTCTGTAGGTCTAAAATGGCCGCCAGCAAACACAGTGCCTCGTGTGAAGCTCAACCGCCACTATCCCATTCAAACTCTTCTTCCCCAGAGCTCTCGTCCAATGAGAGCGAGGGCTCCCCTGCACGGCAACGCCTGACGTCACGGAGACGCCGAACCCGGAAGGGGCAACCCACCGTCGCAACCATGGTGATGGCCTGCCTCTCGTCCCCGTGCGGAACACTTGACACTAACGCCGCTGCTGCCGCCGCCACAGCCACCCCCGGGGCCGACGCTACCGCCGCTGCTGCCGCCGCCACAGCCACCCCCGGGGCCGACGCTATCGCCGCTGCTGCCGCCGCCGCCACAGACATCCCCGGGGCCGACGCTACAGCCGCTGCTGCCGCCGCCACGGACACCCCCGGGGCCGACGCTACCGCCGCTGCTGCTGCCGCCACAGACACCCCCGGGGCCGACGCTACCGCCGCCGCAGCCACCCCCGCGGCCAACCAGGTGCTCACCCTAGCGTCCATCGCTGACGACCGCCAGGGCCCGACCACCGATCACGAGCAACTACAAACCCCACTACTTACCATTCACCTGCCACAACAGCACTTCCGGGAGGTTCTCCAACCTTCTCCTCGAGCGTTGACTACGTCATCCCGTTGCGTGACGTCATCCCGTTGTGTGACGTCATCCCGTTGCGTGACGTCATCGCGCAAAACTCGCCTGTCAACTGCTTCAATAACATTAAACCAGCAATGCTCTCATCCCCTCACCAGAGCAATGGAACTGATTAAAGTGCATGGACACTACACCAATTGCTTATTTGACTCTGGGTCAACTGACAGTTTTATCCAGCCAGATCTGGCCCTCCGTTGGGGACTTGACATTATCCCCACTACCCAGAGGATCTCATTAGCGACGAGGTCGCACTCGACTGGGATAAAGGGGTATTGCATCGCCACGCTGGAAGTACAGGGCGTGACGGTCACCCACTTTAAATTATTCGTCCTTCCCCAATTGTGCGCCCCAGTGTTGCTGGGATTAGACTTCCAGTGTCAGTTCCAAACGGTGTCCCTACACTTTGGGGGACCCCACGCCCCCCTCTCGGTCTGCCATCGTCCCACTCCCGAAGCACCCGAGCAACCCGCCCCCGTGCCCCGGGGCCAATCCTGCGGCCTTTCCACACTCCGGATTGCCCCGCCAGCACTCTTCGCAAACCTCACCCCTGGCTGGAAGCCTGTGGCCACCAAAAGTCGGCAATATAGTTACGAAAACAGGCAATTCATTAGGAGTGAGGTGCGTAGATTGCTGGATGAGGGCATCATCGAACCCAGTTCAAGCCCCTGGAGAGCCCAGGTGGTGGTTGTCAAGAATGGGGAAAAACTACGGATGGTGGTCGACTATAGCCAGACCATTAACCGCTTCACACTCCTGGATGCGTACCCCCTGCCACGCATCACGGATGTGGTGAACCAGATCGCCCAGTACCGCATTTTCTCCACTATTGACCTACGTTCGGCCTACCACCAGCTCCCGATCCGCTGCGAGGACCGACCATTCACGGCCTTTGAAGCGAATGGGCGGCTATATCAATTTCTCAGGGTACCATTCGGGGTCACAAATGGTGTCGCGGTCTTCCAGCGGGAAATGGACAGGATGGTGGACCAGAACGGGCTAACCGCTACCTTCCCGTATCTGGACAATATCACCATCTGTGGCCACGACATGCAGGACCATGACGCCAACCTAGACAAATTTCTTCAAACTGCCCGTCAGCTAAACCTGACTTACAATTTGGACAAGTGTGTTTTCCGGACCACACGACTCGCTATTCTAGGTTGTGTGGTGGAAAACGGGATAGTCATGCCAGATCCTGACCGCATGCGTCCCTTAATGGACTTACCCCCCCCACATACCCAGAAAGCTCTCAAACGCTGCCTGGGCCTTTTCTCTTATTACGCCCAATGGGTTCCAAACTACGCCGACAAGGCACGTCCTCTTATCAAGACCACCTCTTTTCCCCTCTCGACCGAAGCCACAGCGGCTTTCGATCGAATCAAATCTGACATCGCTGCTGCGACGCTGCACGCGATCGATGAGTCTGTCCCGTTTCAAGTCGAGAGCGATGCATCCGACTTCGCCCTGGCAGCCACCTTGAACCAGGCCGGTCGGCCTGTAGCCTTCTTCTCCAGAACCCTCCAGGGTCCGGAGAGTAGACACTCCTCGATCGAGAAGGAGGCCCAGGCCATAGTTGAAGCGGTACGTCGTTGGAGACATTACCTCGCTGGGAGGCGCTTTACACTGTTGACTGATCAACGCGCGGTCTCCTTCATGTTCAGCAACACCCAGCGTGGTAAGATAAAAAACGACAAAATCGCCAGATGGAGAATCGAACTCTCCACCTTTAACTATGACATCCTGTACCGGCCTGGTAAGCTCAACGACCCGCCTGACGCGCTCTCCAGGGGGACGTGCGCCAGCA
This sequence comes from Narcine bancroftii, assembly GCF_036971445.1. Classification (NCBI taxonomy): domain Eukaryota; kingdom Metazoa; phylum Chordata; class Chondrichthyes; order Torpediniformes; family Narcinidae; genus Narcine; species Narcine bancroftii. Next base: position 363,429,101 of record NC_091470.1, on the reverse strand, counting down.
TACAGATGGACAGACTACGGAAACTCCATGAGGCGCTCTGTCATCCAGGGGTCACTAGGTTTGCTCACTTTGTCAAGGCGCGCAACTTACCCTACACAGTTGAGGAGATCCGCTCCATGACCCGAGCCTGTTCGGTGTGCGCCGAATGCAAGCCCCACTTCTTCCGTCCGGATAACTCCCACGTCATCAAAGCCACCCGCCCCTTCGAGCGTCTTAGCGTAGACTTTAAGGGACCCCTACCGTCGACCAACCGTAATACCTACATCCTTACGGCCATCGACGAATACTCCCGCTTCCCATTCGCTGTGGCCTGCCCAGACACCACTGCCACCTCAGTGATACAGGCCCTTCACAGTATTTTCACCATCTTCGGGTACCCCAATTCCATCCACAGTGATAGGGGGTCCTCATTCATGAGTGCAGAGCTGCAACAGTACCTTCTGGAGTGTGGTATTGCTTCAAGCAGGACCACGAGCTATAACCCACGCGGTAATGGCCAGGTCGAGAGGGAGAATGCCACCATATGGAGAGCGGTTACACTGGCTCTCCGGTCTAAAGGTCTCCCCACCTCTCACTGGCAGGAGGTTCTCACTAGTGCCTTACACTCCATCCGCTCCCTCCTATGTACTGCAACAAATGCCACCCCCCACGAAAGGATGTTCCTTTTCCCGAGGAAATCCGAATCGGGAACCACTGTACCGGCATGGCTCACCGTCCCTGGCCCCGTCCTTTTGCGACGCCACGTCCGGCACTCAAAGAACGACCCCTTGGTCGACCGAGTGACTCTACTCCACGCGAACCCACATTACGCATACGTGGAGTTCCCAGACGGGCGGGAGGACACTGTTTCGGTGCGGGACCTAGCTCAGGACGCGGTAGACCCAGCAAACCCCCCAACTCCTTATGCTCCAGGCCCCGTGCCGCAACAGAAGGACCAACAGCACCCCAATGACTCGGGCCACCCTGCCGACAAAACGACTGGGGAATTGAGTGACGGAGCAGTCGCACCCGATGAGCCCGCTGGTGACACCACTCCAGCGACCCCAATGCCGGCACCACGGCGGTCACGCCGGATGGTCAGACCCCCTGACCGCTACAGTCCTTGACCTACCCCTTCCTTTTCATTCTCTCTCTCGTTTTTTTTTTTTTTTTTTTCCCGGGTCAATTCTCCAAGAAGGGGTGAATGTGATAGTACAGATCTATCACCAATGTACATAGTGTATATAGTTACTGTATCTAGACTGTGCTTACAGCGATTGGCTGAGAGCTAAGCCACACCTATTGTTTGGGCCTTAAAGGGTTGTGTCCCTAGCCAGGTCGGATCATTCCGGACTGGTCGGCCACCTGTGAAGAGCTCCGGTCTTTTGCTAATAAAAGCCTTGGTTTGGATCAACAAGTCTTTGGTTCTTTCGACGAGCTCTACACCATTTATACAGGGTGCAATGTGACAAATAAGGTGAAACCAAACTAGTGCACAACAACAACACCTAATATACCGTCTGGGTACTCCCCAAACCGATGGCATTAATATCAAGTTTCCATTAGGCCCTTCCCATTCTCTCTCTCACTCTCTCCCCCCCTTCCTTTTCTCCAGCTCCCCGCACTTCCCTCTCCATTCACAGTGATATCCCCTCTCTCTACCTCTTCTGCTCTCCCACCGTTTTGGGCTTGAGCCCCTCATCAAAGTGATCATAAAAAGGGCTCCTCTGTGAGCAGTTTGGCAGGTTTTCACTAAAATTTGGCCACCCACAGATTGGAGGAATAACACCTTATTTTCCATCTAGGTGCTCTCCAGCCAGATGGCATTAACAATGACTTCTCTGCTTTCAGCTAACCTGTTCGCCTTTTCTTCTGGGTGATACTGTCCTTATTCTAATATATCCTAATTTCAAAGTATCATCTTCCAAAGCGTAAGATGCGATATCCCCAAATTTCAATCTCTTTAATCCAATGAATCAAACTCTGTGGCTGTTACTTTACATAGTTTTAATTTGTTGATAGAATGGATGAACATTTTGCACAGTTTCACTGCAAGACTTTCATCACGGTAAATAACAGAGCATTTACTGTATAAAGATAGTCCTCTAGCCGACTGCTACAAAGAAACACACACACTCTCAATAGGGGAGGTTAAGCTCTGAGATTTATTGAGGCTGGAAAGGCTCCTTTTATACAGTTGAGTTCCTGCCGTTTGTTTGATTGGCTGACATCAGCTCATTGAATAATAGCGGGCGGGGAATTTTCTTGCATGCGAATACCCTTCTTCCCCAGCCTATTACTGATCTGTTAGCTGGGCAGCTTGGCCAGCGCCATTTTAGGGCTGCTGGTCATGTACTGCTCCAGCTTTCAACTGTGCCGGTTTGTTGTCCTGGGGGTCGCTTTAGCGATCTCTGTCTGTGTCTGCTGCCGTGCGATGTGCCGGCCCGATTTCCGCAATTGCGGGCTGCCACATGACTTCCCCCCACTCCAGAACTGGCATTACAGTCTATAGTGTCTGTAAGTTTAGTCCCCAAAGTCTTTTGTGGTCTGCCTCTGCGTCTGTGTTCTGCTGGGTCTGTGAGGGCAGGCGACTACAGAGATTTCGGAGGTGCTGAAGGTATTCCTGTCGAGTTCTACTTGCCACAGGATATCGTTGAAGTAGACGAAAGTGCTCTCCAGTTCTCGGCCCACTGCGTCCATCCGATGTCCAGCTCCGTTGTTCTGGATGAGATGAAAGGGACCTTCATGAATGGTTGGGTCTTCTGCACACAAAAATGTACTCACAGTCCTTGAGTTCTTTGGGGATTTTGGACTTGGCTTGGCCGTGTCTGGAGGGTTGGATCAAAGTCAGGTTACCGACCTTCTCATGCAGCCTGTCCAGGAAGGTGGTTATCTCCTCTTGCTGTCCTTTGGCCTGTGGAACAAACTCCCCAGGAACCATGAGTGGGGCTCCGTAGATGAGTTCAATGGAGGATGCGTGGAGGTCTTCTTTTGGCGCTGTTCGGATGCCCAGTAGTGCCCATGGTAGCTCATCCACCCAGTTGGGGCCCTTGAGTCTGGTCATGAGGTCGGTCTTGAGGTATTGGTGGAAACGCTCCGCCATGCTGTTGGCTTGCAGGTAGTATGCCATCATATGGTGTAGCTGAACACTCCACAGTTGGCAATATCAGTCCACAAAGTGAAGGTGAACTGTGCGCCTCGGTCAGATGTGATGTGCTGTTGTAGTCTGAATCTTGCAATCCAGGACGAGAGGAGAGCTTTGGCACAGGATCTGGTGGATGTGTTGGCCAGGGAGATTTCTTCTGGCCACCGGGTGAAGCGGTCGACCACTGTGAACAGGTAGCCGAAGCCCTGAGAGACTGGCAAAGGTCCCACTATGTCCACGTGTATGTGGTCAAACCTGTGTTCCATTGGCTCGAAAGGCTGTGGGGGGACCTTGGTGTGTCACTGCACTTTGGCTGTTTGGCACTGCATACACGCCTTGGCCCACCCCCGGACTTGTTTCTGCAATCTATGCCACATGTCCTGATGGATGGGTGTGCCAGCCCGTGGATGGAGTCAAAAACTTGTCACCTCCATGCCATTGGGAGAATAGGTTGAACCAGCCCGGTGGACAAGTCGCACAGGAGGATGCCGACTGGAACGTCCTGAAGCCGAAGGCCTGTAATAGCGGTCCTGTACTGCGGGATCTCGTCGTCCTGCTGCTGTACCTCTTCCCGTGCTGTGAAGTCCAGACCGTTAAGCAGGGAGTGGGTGCTGTGCCTTGACAAGGCGTCCGCGACCACATTGTCTTTGCCCGAGATGTGCCTGATGTCAGTAGCGTACCGAGATTTAAGACAAGTGTCTCTTTTGGCAGGCTGACCAGGGATCGGAGATTTTAGCCAGGGCAAAAGTCAATGGTTTGTGGTCTGTGAAAGCCCTTCCTTCAAGAAAGTACCGGAAGTGGTGGATGGCTAAGTGATCTCTATCGAAAGCACTGTACTTTAGTTCAGGAGGCTGCAGATGTTTGCTGAAGAAAGCTAGTGGGTACCAAATTCCTTCTATCTGCTGCTCCAGGACTCCTCCAATCGCTGTTCCTGAGGCATCGACTGTGAGGGCCATGGGTGCATCTGAGCTGGGGTGGGTCAGCAGTGCAATTTTGGCTAGGGCTTCCTTGGTTTCCACAAACACACGTGCAGATTCGTCGTCCCAGGTCAGGTCCTTCTCCTTGCCGGTCATCAGGATGAACAGATGGTGCAGCTGCTGGGATAAACCTGCGATAAAAATTTATTATCCCCATGAACTCCTGTGGACCTTTGGTTGTACTGGGCTTCGGGAAGCTGCGGATGGCCTCTACCTTGTCGGGCAATGGTGTGGACCTGTCCTTTGTAATCCTGTGGCCCAGGAAGTCGATGGTATCCAGGTTGATGGTGAGGCTGAACTCCTGCAGATGACTACAGAGATTTCGGAGGTGCTGAAGGTATTCCTGTCGAGTTCTACTTGCCAAAGGATATCATCCAGGTCTCGGCCCACTGCGTCCATCAGACGCTGGAATGTCTGTGCCGCATTTTTGAGCCCAAATGGCATCCTCAGGAACTCAAACAGCCCAAATGGAGTGATGATGGCCATCTTAGGGATGTCATCAGGGTGCACCGCGATCTGGTGATATCCTTGCACGAGGTCCACTTTTGAGAATATTGTTGCCCCGTGCAGGTTTGGCGCAAAATCCTGGATGTGTGGCACAGGGTTATGTGTGGTGTCCTCGTTGAGCTGGGAATATTCGCCACATGGTCTCCAGCCCCCATGTGCAGGGGCAAGGCCCATGGGCTGTCTGAACGTCGAACAATACCAAACTCCTCGAGTTTGCAGACCTCTTTCTTGGCCAGTCAGAGCTTCTCTAGGTGAAGTCGTCTCACCCTTAGGTGGAAAGGTGGGCCCTTGGTCAGAATGTGATGTCTGATGCCATGTCAGGGCATCTCCACTATGAACTGAAGGAAAAGGATTGCCGGGAATCCCGCTAGCACCTTGGAGAACTCATCGTCCGAGCTGTGGACAGAGCCCAGGTGCATTGCTGGAAACCTAGCACCCCTCAGTCCAATGGTCTGGTAGGTCTCGGTGTGGATGAGTAGCTTACCCTTTAGGTCCACTAGGAAGTTGTGGGCTCACAGGATATCTGCTCCGAGGAGTGGTTGTTCCATGGCGGCCAGTGTGAACTCCCACGAGAAGTGACTGCCCCCGAACTGCTGCTCGGCCCTACGAGTGCCATAGGTCCGTATACTGCTGTTGATTGCAGCCCTCAATGTGGGTCCTGCTAGTCTGAGCCTAGTGTCCAACCCTGTCAGGAGTATCACGCTAACCTCTGCTCCTGCATCCACCAGGAAGCATCTGCTGGACAGGCGGACTCAGACATACGGGAGGCTGTCTTGGTCGCCAGCCATCATGGCCATCTGCGATGGCTGGGCTTTGTCGTTTACCCTGAATTCACAGGTGGACTGGCATCAACGGGCCTCGGTGCCTCATCTCCAGTGGTAGAAGCACCTTCTGTCACTGGATTCGCTCCTGCCTCTCACCTGCTGTTCCTTGTTTGAGACTGCTCTGGTCTGATTGCGGGACTTCTTTACAAGCCTCACAGAAGCCGAGCACTTCTGTTTCCATTTCCACAGAATGTCTGCCCGTGTTGCGACTTTCCAGGGGTCGGTGAAATCCGCATCCGCCAGGAGCAGTTGGATGTCTTCAGGCATCTGTTCCAGGAACGCCTGTTTGTACATAATGCCGGTCTGCTCATCTCCCAGGAGGGCCAGCATCTCATTGATGAGTACCGATGGGGATCTGTCTCCAAGCTCATCAAGGTGGAGCATATGTGCTCTTGCCGTGAGAGACCGAACATCTCGGTTAATAGCTCTTTGAAGGCAGTGTAAGTGCCTTCTGATGGTGGCCTGTGGATAAAGTTGGCCACTCTGTCTGCAGTCTGCAGATCCAGGGTGCTGACCACATGGTAGTACTGGGTGGTCTCTGCTGTGATGCCTCGGATCTGGAACTGAGTTTCCGCCTGGTCGAACTGTCCAGAAGGTCGAGAGCTTCAGGCCGACTGCAATGACTGCTGCTTCATTTTCCATCGCTAGGTTTAGATTCCTTCCAAACCATCAGGGTCACCAATTGTAGCTACAAAGAACCACGCACACTCGCAGTGTGGGAGGTTAAGCTCTGAGATTTATTGAGGCTGGAAAGGCACCTTTTATACAGTTGGAGTTCCCGCCATTTGTTTGATTGGCTGACATCAGCCCATTGAATAACAATAGTGGGCGGGAACATTCTTGCACGTGAATACCCTTCTTCCCCAGTCTGGGCAGCTTGGCCAGCACCATTTTAGGGCACCTGCTCTTGTACTGCTCCAGCATTTACCGCCACCGGTTCGTTGTCTTGGGAGTTGCTTTGCGATCTCTGCTCGTGTCTGTTGCTGAGTGATGTGCCAGCCCGATCTCTGCAATTGCGGGCCAGCACAGTCCTTTAGACCCTAATTACACAGAAGTTGTCCCCTGAGGGGAGGGGAGGTTGGAACAAGAGGGCATAAGTTAAGGGTAAGGGGGCAAAACTTTTGGAGAAATGTTAGAGGATGATTCTTCACTCAGAGAGTGGTGGCAGATGGAATGATCTTCCAGAGGAGATTGTTGCGGCAGGGTCCTTTCTATCATTTAAGAGAAGGTTGGATGTGTACATGGATATGAGAGGGTTGGAGGGTTATGGGCGGAGAGTGGGAGGGGGGAACTAGTGGAGCTGTTCAAATGAACTGGCGTGGACTCAAATGGCCGATATGGCCTGTTTCCACGCTGTTATCAATTATATAAAAGCAATAGCTAAAGGCTGCTATAAAAACACAAAGATAGAAAACTTGAAACATTTCTCATGCTTACATTTCCTTCACATCTTGTAGAGGGGGAGCAAGCAGGTAGCCTGTGCAGATATGACAACATATTACTTCACAGTCACTATGGAAACACTGTAGACAATAATTCTCTTAAAGAGACAGGCACAAAGTTAACTACGAACCCAAGGTTCCCCTCGCCCTTTCCAGTTTTTACAGCTCACCACTCTCTTCCCCTTCCACCCACCCACCCATCCCTCCTCCCCTGATCGCTGCTATCCCTCCTTCCCTTCTCTTGCCTTTGCCAACTCCCTTCCCCTACCCATCCTTTTGTTCAGACACCCACCTTGATAAAGGGCTCAAGCCAAAAACGTCAGTTAAGTATCTTTGCCTTTGGTACATGAAGGGCCTTGTTTGACCAGCTGAGTTTCTCCAGCGTTGTGTGGTTTTTTTTACTTCAACCACGGTGTCTACAGATTTTCTTGATTTAATATTCATGAGCCATATAAGGCAGAAGGACATTAAGGTAAGATGGCTTCAGTGTTGAATAGCCATTCCCATGGGAGGTGTTGCAAACTGATTGACCCAAGGACTGGCCTCTCTCGATCCAGGATCAGTGGCCAGCAGAGAACTGCTGACTTCCCTAGTGTATCTCGGGTTCATAACTCGTGGTCCGCTGCAGCTCCAGAGCCTGTCACAGACCTCAGCTATGTCTCATGCCGTGTTTCACGCCGTGTCTCACACTGGGCCCCAGACGTGTTGATAATACTGACAGCTGACGAAGGCCTTGTCCGCTGCTTAGGCAGAACAGTGAAAAATAACAAAAGGTCCAGTCAAGCTTATTGTCATCTGATTCTACAAGTACAACCCAAGGAACAGCGTTCTCTGGTCCTCGGTACAAGGGACACAGCCAGACATAACACAGCTGCAGACAAAGAATACAAATGCCTTTGGCTGTGAATATCCAGAACATGCAATTACTATTAAAATCCATTCAAACTGTCAAAGATATCAGTCTCCATGCCTATTCTTCCACCAGGATTCTCCAATCTCCCTGTCTTAAGCCTTATCCTGGTCTTCTGCCCACTCTGGTTCTTTGTACCTCAACCTGCTACTGAGGCCGCAACCGTGTCGACTTCACCACTCTCCTCACTTATTCTAATTTCGCCCCCTCAGAACGCTCTGCCCTCCATGCTCTCTGTGCCAATTCCAAGCCAGACAAGGGCAACGCTGTTGTGGTCTGTCGCACTGAAGAAAGCAACATCAAGTCAGCATCTCAGGCACCTCATCACTTCCGGACATCTCCCTTTCACAGCCTCTAACCTTGTTATTTCCCAAACACACCCCCCCACCCTCTCCACCCCCCCACTCCACGGTTCTTTCTCCTACCTTAGATTCTCAAACTCAATTGTCCCAGCAGACCCATTATTTCCACATATGTTATATGTGGATTGCGGAGATGCGCGTAACCTCCATACCTGTCTGGAATATTGTGGATTGCACATGGTCACGTTTCCTCCCTGTTTGAAACTTATTTGGAAGTTACATCACCTGTCAATCAAGGTTGGACTCTAACCACCCATTAGAATTAGAATCAAAATCAGAATTTATTGGCGTGACCAAACCATGAAATTTGGTGTTTGGGAGCAGAATCATACTTGTACATAGTGTATGAGAAATAAGGCCGTGTCTTTGGTTCATAAGATTATTCATTATTCAGGAATCTGATGGCAGCGGTGAAGAAGCTGTCCTGTGCCACTGAGTGCTCGTCTTTAGGCTCCTGTACCTTTTCCCTGATGGTAGTAGAGTGAAGAGGGCATGGCTTGGGTGGTGGGGGGTCCTTGAAGATAGAGACTGCTTTTTTAAGACATCACCTCACATAGATGACCTTGATGGAGTGAAGTCTGGTGCCAGTGATGTTGCGGGCCAAGTTAACAACTTTCTGCAGTTTTTTCTAGTGCACACCTTGCCGTTGTCTCATTTAAATTACCTCAGGATATTATTGGCTAGGCGCCCAGATCAGAACTGTATATTACATCAATTCACAGCACATTTTCTCTCTCTATGCCTTGTGGTCCAGGCCCAGATGTTGCTGCACACCAGGTCGCTACTGTGGACATCGCTGGAGGTGTTGTGGGTAAGGTGTGCACTACACTTAAGCTGAGTCTAACTTCTGCAATAGATCAGTGCTTGCAGAGAGCCGCACCCTCGTTGGTACAGGGAACCGGGAATATGTGTGAAAGTCCCTGCCTGTAGAGTGGGTGAGTGTGTAGAGTGTAGGCAGCCACTGGTAATGGAGTCGAACATGGGTCTATAGCATTGTTTAGTAATTAGTCTCCTGTGTTTTCATTAAAGTTATCCGTGATTGTAACACTTGTGTCGAGACTCGACTTTCTGTGAACCCACTGAACCTGACACTCTTCAAAACACAACAGCTTGCTCCTGGCCAACCAAACTATTATCATCTTACCTTGACTCCCCATCACTTCAACAATTTCCAGATCCCTGAACTTGACTGCCTCATTTTCACCATGGACATCCAACCTCTACACACCTCCAGACCCATACTGAAGGTCTCAAAACTCTTTGTCTCTTTCTCAACAATAAACATCACCACTCTCACCTGCCTAGCAGAACCTGTCCTCACCCTCAATAACCTCCTTTGACTTATCCCATTTTCTACAAGTCAAATGGCTGGCCAAGAGTACCCTTGGGGTCCCAGATACAACTGCCTTTTTGTTGGCTATGCCCCAAGCATATCCGTCGGTTGTGGCTATCCCTCAAGGATGATGGCCTTTGTTCCATTGATCCACAGAGTAAAGATGCCTGTGCATGTATTTGTTTAACGTGTACTTGATGTTACCCTCCAAGAAGCCCACAATACTTCACAAATCAACCAACTAGTTCCAATGGTGTGAAAACCACGATGTTTGGAGCTGAGAGATTTGTTGCAGCCTTCGTCCACCTTCATAGCAGTTGAGTTCAAAGTCACTTTATCTGACTGTTCCCATGTTGAGGTCTTGATTGGATTGTTTTTTGCCAGGGACCTCACCCTTGACCTTACCTACCAGGAGCATAGGTCCAGACGACATCGCTCTCAGGATCTCACAAGCTTCTCCACCACGACAAGGTGACAATCCATTGAGAAGCCCCAAGCCTTTTCAGGTAAGGCTACCAACTCTTCCTTTGCTGTACTGATGACTACATTAGTCCTGCCCCATGCACCCTGATGAGTCATCAACCTTATTCACTTTGCTGCTAACTTTCATCCTGACCTCTCATTCACTTAGTCCATCTCTGGCAATGCTCTCCCTTTTCACCATGGGACCACACGGCTTTGGGTAGCAGTTAATGCAATGCCTTTACAGTGCCAGCGATCAGGACCAGGTTTTGAATCCCGTACTGTCTGTTAGGAGTTTTTACATTATCCTTATGTTGTCTGGATGGGTTTTCCCTGGGGGCTCCGGATTCCTCCCACTGTTCGAAACGTAGAGGGGATGTAGGTTAATTGGATGTAAATAGGGCAGCACAGACTCATGGGGAATACTTCTCTTTTTAATCTACAGGCGTCATTTACTGGAACTGATGTTCCCATTATACCCTCCTCTAAATCAGAGAGGGGGGGGCATGGCAAGATGGCGTAAGGAATAGACGTGCCTTCCAGTCCTCTCCCGACTCTTTGGTGTTGTTTTGTCTTTAAATACCCGTTAAAATCTTTTCAAGGTTAGATATAGTTAGAGCTGTTAAACTAGTTTCCAATGGTACAATTGTTGAAAAAAAGCAAGAAAAAACGGCAACAGATTGTTAAGAAATTATATTTTCCGAAGATATTGGAGCCTACTTGTTTACAAGAAGCCAGGACTCAGCGTGGAATGGATCCAGGAGGAGAAGCACAGGAATTAGCAGCGGAGCTCCGTTCTCTGCCGGTAGGGCTCTTTAAAAATGGCGCCCGGCAGCCCTTAGAACAAAGGGCTAACCAGGTGCGTGTATTTCAGTCAATGCCCGTTATGAGCGCTGTCACGGAGCCTTTGACAGCTGAAACAGCTGGGAAGCCACCAGCTGAAGGCTTGCAGTTAAAGGGACGTCCACTGACTGATGTAGTGGTGGCGCTGCGAAGTGCACCACCTGAAATGAAGATTCCTATAGACCTCGATGCGTCGGAGATGCTTGACAGAATATGGCTTGGGGATAACCCTCGCCATCAACCTCCAAATATTACTGGGGAGGTTATGGCGGGGGTTTCTACACGAAGTCACACTTCAAGAAAAGCAGTTAAATTAAGGGAGGGAATACAAGACCTTTTGGCTATTCAGAAACAACTGGACCCTACTGTGTCTGAATCTACTTCAGTGGATAAGTTTCTTAAGAATCTTGAATCTAAGTTAACTGCTATATTGAAAGAATTTGTTAAAGCTTTAGATCAACTTGATACTAAACTTAATACCTTGGTGGATATTAATACTCAACAGATGGCTGATTATGGAGCTTTTAAGCTTAAAACGAGTGAAAGACTTGATTTTTGTGACCAAGGTTTAGTTGAGGTACAAGATCAATTACAAGGTGTCAATAAAACAATTGAAACTTTACAAATTCAGAATAAAAATGTAATGAAAAAGGTTGATTATTTGGAGAATCAATCCAGACGGAATAACATAAAAATTGTTGGTTTACCAGAAGATATGGAAGGATCAGATCCAAGAAAATTCTTTACTGAGTGGATTCCACAAGTATTAGGACGAGATAAGTTCCCGGAAGGCTTAATACTGGAATGTGCACATAGAGCTTTGAGAAGAAAGCCTTCTTTTGGACAAAAGTCACGACCTGTTTTGGTTCGTTGTTTAAATTATTATGATAGAGAGACAATTTTGCGTGTGGCCATAAGAAGTGCACAACAAAGAAGATCTCCTTCGATGGTTCAGAATAATCGTGTTTTTTTTTATCCGGATTTGAGTCAAGAAGTTATGTCTCAATGACGTGAATTTAATTCTGTGAAGGAAGTGTTGTGGAAAAAAGGTTATAAAGCAACATTTAGATATCCTGCGGTACTGAAGATTTTTCAAGCTGGTTACCAATCAAAATTTTTTGATGATCCTAAGGAAGCTATGGATTTTGCTCAATCATTACCAATTATACAATTTCAGGAAAGATGTAGTCCTCCACGGTCTCAAAAGAGAGTGGAGATACAAGATGGGAATCGAATTCCAAGGAGAAATGGAAATAATGGTGGTCGAAGTGATAAAGTTGATTAAAAAATACTAAAAAGAAATTGATTTTTCTCTTTTTGAGAAAATTTTAAATAATGATGATAGTTTATGTGAAACGTGAGTTGGGAGAGGGAGCTGGGTGGGCACTATTTTCCAGAAGTCATCAGCTACGTGTGAGTTATCTCACACCCGATATTTTGTGGGACTTACCGCAATGAGCGGTTGACCCAGGAAGAGGTAGCAGTTGCCTCCTGCCTGGTTTTTTTTTCTTATTAATTTTTGGATTGAGGAGTGAAGGTTTTTTTTTATTATTTTTAAATTTTTTTAAATATTTTTTTTGTAGTTTTAGGAGGGGATAAGGGGAGGGAGTGTTTTTTTTTCTTTCTCTCTTTTTTTTTCTTTTTTTTCCTTCTCTTTTTTTTGATTGTTTTTTAAGTAATGTTTAAATTTAAATTTTTTTTTAATACTTATGGTTTTAATAATTTTATTAAGTATAAGAAAGTATTTGCTTGTTTAAAAAATTAAAAGTTGATGTGGTTTTTTTTGTAAAGTTTATTTACTAGATAAGGAATATTTGAAATTTAAATCTGAATGGGATGGATAAGCTTTTTATTTTTTATCTAACTTCAAGGTGAAAGGAGTGGTAATTCTGGTGTATATTATTTTATTATCTTAGTTACAGAACAAAAGGAATAATGGTGAAAGTTATAAATTGAATTGTACAATTCTTAATAAGGCTTGAATTTTGTTTGTTGCTTATGCTCCATTTGTTGAAGATATACTTTTTGTTGTAGATGTGTTTTTATTATTTGGACATGCGAATTTTAAAGTAATGATTGGGGATATTTAAATGTGGTATTGGGGCTTTTATTGGATAACTATTCAAGAGCAAAAGGGAAAAATGGTGGAAGAGTACTAAAATTGAATTGTACCATGCTTAATGAGGTTTGGATTTTGTTTAAAGATGGTGGTTTATGTGACTAATACGATGATAGATGTGAAGTTAGTTGATATTTGGTGAAGGTTTATTTTTATAGAGAAAGTTTTTTTAATCTTTTTTTCTCATGCTACAATTCTTCTTTAAGAATTGATTATTGTTTAATGTTTTTAGTTTTTTTTGTAAGTGTTTTTTTCTCTTACATATATTACTAATCTTATTAATCCTTCACTCTTTATTGTGGGGTGGGAGAAGGAGGGGGGTTGGATTAATTTGAGTTGGTTTATTAATGTTGTGTAATAATTATTGGGGGGGTATAGTTTGTTTAGATCACTGATGTTGTGTTGTAATTTCATGATTTCATTTTTAAATTTTTTTAATGTAATCTTATATCTTATTCATGTTATAAAATCTTAAATAAAGTTTAAAAAAAATAATAAATCAGAGAGATTGGGCACAGACCAGGAGATTGTTTTGTGGAGCACCTTCGCTCTACCCACTGCAATAACAGGGACCTCCCACTGGCCACCCATTTCAATTCCACACCCCACCCCCTCATGGGCACATCTGACTGTGGCCTCATGCATCGCCAAACCAAGGCTGCCCTCAAACTGGAGGAACAACACCTAATATTCCAAAGTTCAATTTCAGATGTATTGTCAGAGTACGTACATGACATCACATATAACCCTGAGATTCTTTTTTCCTGCGGGTGAGGCAGGATTACCACTTATTGGTAGTGCAAAAAAAAACTGCACTCAAGAAGATACATAAACATAGAAACAAATAAAGAAATGTTAAAAAAAAACTGACTGTGCAATGCAGAGAGAAAAAATGTGCAAAGGACAGAGCCCTTAAATGAGACCCTAATTGAGTTTGTCGTTGAGGAGTCTGATAGTGAAGGGGTAGCAGCTGTTCCTGAACCTGGTGGTGTGAGTCTCGTGGCCCCTACACTTCTTTCCTGAAGGCAACAGTGAGAACAGAACGTTTGCTGGATGGTGTGGATCCTTGATGGTTGCCTCTGTTCTCAAATGACAGCGATCCCTGTATAATGGGCAGGGTTTTGTCTGTGATGTCCTGGGCTGTGCCCAGTACCTTTTGTGCACCCTTTGAGCACTCTCTAACTAGACGGGAATAAAATTGCCTTCTGCAGATTCCATTAGTTCCCCTCTCCCCTCTCTCTCTCTATCTCTCTCTCTCTCTCTCTCTCTCTCTCTCTCTCTCTCTCTCTCTCTCTCTCTCTCACACACACACACACACACACACACACACACACACACACACACACACACACACGCTATCTCTCTCTCTCTTTTCCCCCTTTCTGTTTTCTTTCCTTCACCTCCCTCCATTCAGATATTGTTCCCTCTCTCTCATATCCACCTATACCTGTTGACCTCATCCTCCTACCCCTCCCCTTCCTTCTTCCCACCTTTTTAATTCAGGCAATGCCTGGTCCTACCTTAATGAAGGGGCTCAGGCATGAAACCTTGCTAATATCCATTGGCTTCCCATAGATGCTGCGAGACTTGTTGAGTTTCTCCAGCACATTTGTGCATTGCACCCCAATCTCAGTATCTTCAGACTTTCCTGTTTAATAGTTAAACACTCTGTTGTTTTTAATTATACAAACTACACACAAGACAATACAAAATATCTAAATTAACAAGGTTGATTCACTCAACTGTAGCTCTACGTTGAACAAATCACCCATGATATTTTGGAGATTAAGACATAATCTTGTTAGAAAGAACGATAATTACATTTATATTTTTATTGAAGTTCAAGGGCCGTAAGGGGACCATTCAGCCCAGAATACCAATGCAAGACTGAGAAAGAGATGCTCGCTCTGTACATTATGTTACATAGCACCTCCAGATATCACACAGGTGACCTCTAATACTGGTGCTTGATGGTCAGAACAGACTAGATGAGCCAAATGATCTGATTCTGCACTGCAGGACCACTCCTCTTTTGGACAATGAATTCCAGATCCCTCAGCCTTCACAAAGTGAAAATAAAATTTATCTGCCCTTTCTAGTCTCATCAGTCTCTGAGTTACAAAGCTCTCTGCCAAGGAACGCGAATGCTCCCTGTTCACCCCCTATGAAGTCTCCTGTTCAGTCCTGGTCACCTCATTACAGTGTGACAGAATAAATAGAAATATTTTTGGGAGATAAATTGGCAAAAATTAGAGTTGGTTACATACAAACACTTTAAAGCAGATCTTATTTGAAACACTGCAGAATTCATATCCAGAGTGACTTTACAGAAACTTTGGAAGAATGCCCATGGAGACTTCACAAGTAGGTGTTAATTGAACTGATGTTGTGGAATGAATGGACTATTGTCTTTAAAGCAACAGCAGAGACAAGATGGCTTTTAACGAGAGTGCTCAGAGAGGTCACTGATGGGTTCTTGTTTACCGAAAAACAACAGATGAACCAGAAGACTGACTCCTATTGTTTGATGGAGAAGGTCAGGTGGTTTTTTGCAAGCAGAGGGAGAAAGCAGTCTCTGAGTAGGGCTCAGAGACAGAGAGAGAGAGGGAGAGAGAGAGAGAGAGGGAGAGAGCTGTGTCAAGCGGCAGAAGGGGCTGGAACTGAAACAGAAGCTCCAGAGTGGTGGATGGCTGGAAGTACTGGTTGTCTGATGTTTCACTTGGAATAAGGGAAACAAAAAGGAACTCTGTGGTGACCTGAAAGAAAGAGGTTATCATCTGGAGAACCCTGAGGGGGCAAGTTTCATCAGCGAGACATTGAGGTAATTGAGGGAAGTACATCAGTTGTGGAAATTGTGGAACAACACATCTCTCTCTGAAAACCTACAAGAACCTTCCAGAGTGGTGACCATTTACCTTTGGAGCACCAAAGCCTGGTGAACTTTATACATGTTAAATTCTGTGCACAGTATAAGAATTGTCTGCAACCAGTGAACTTGGAAGAATGAAAAGTGAGATTGGACTGTGAACCTGTGAGAGATGGGAAAATTGATCTAAAATTATGAACATGGAAGAAACTAAAGTTCATCAGTTAATGGCTGTAACCAGTACAAACAGGATAAGCTTGGGGGTTAGGATGCAGGAAAGCAGAGTCAGCACGATTAACATAAGAAGCTTCTAGTCTTTGTGACAAGACCATAAGACTAAGATAAGGAGTGGTAAGGAACAATAGAATGTAGGAAGTTGAGGTAGTCTGGATCAGATAAGGGTCTCCTAGCCCTGGACAGAAGTACCAAGTCCTACATATCTAATTAGCTAACCATACACAGATTTATACATATGAAATTAGCCAACCCTAGATAGAATGAGTCAACTCTGCATATCAAGAGACTGTAGCCCTGAGAATCAGGAAGGTGTGAATAAGGACAATGACATGATGGGGCACCCACAGGATACCCCCTGGTCCTCCAAGTGTACTGAAACTGCACGTAGGCAGGAAGGATTACCTATGCCCAACCCATCCAGGGGGCAGAAGAATGTAAGGGGGGAGGGCACTCTGATACTGAAATTGACTGTATAAAAGTTGGGTGAGCCCCAGTGTGTGTGTGTATTCCCAGGGTAAGGGGAAGCACCCAACTTTGCATTGTTGTAGTAATAAATGTTCTTTGTTCTCAATTTTTGTCTCGAGCAATTTCTTTAAAGGTACTTTAATTTCTAACAAACCAAATAACACATTACCACACATTACACACAAGTGCACACAGAATTAGAAGGGGGGTTAGGTTAGGTTAAGTTAAGTGAGTTCATAATAATATGAATTAAAGTTTGATTCATGTTTAAAAATAATTAAAAACAACATTTTTTTAAGTAACCAATTGTCGTGGTGAATATCTATTGCTGCTGGGTTTTGGGGTCCTTTGGCTCGTAACAATAGGAGAGATGTAGATGCTTTGAAGAGGTGCAGTGGAAATTTACCAGGGTGTTGCCTGGATTGGAGATGTGTCATATGAAGCAATGAGCTGAGCAGAGTTAAGGATATCATCCAGCAACTGCGGGAGTGTCTGAGCCACCTAAAGTAGTGGTTCATCTCAAAGCCAGCTGTCTTGGCAGAGGTTCTCCAGACCTTAAGGAGTTAAGAGATGAAGAAGGCAAGTATGTAGGTACCCTTCTGTCTTGGAAGACAATGGTAGCACCATGGATAAGCAGTTGGTTTTAGAGCAGCATCTGGAATGGCTCATAAGTCCCACTCTGGTTTGACGGTCTCTGCCACACTTGCTGCAGATGAAGTCGGACCGATGGCCTCTGCTTCCGCTGTGTCCTCTTGTCCTCCTGCTGGCGTGTCTGCTTTTCCTCACCGTTCTTCACGCCCTTTCTGACGGTGCTTCTCCAGTGGCCACAGTCATTCCAGTTGAGCACATCGATGTGTGCGAGTTTCAGATCATGCTTGCAGACATCTTTGAAACGTAGCCGGTGGGTCGAGATCCTTCAGCCAGACAACCGTGCAGCAGGTCCTTTTGGATGCGGCCATCCTCCAAATGGTGTACATGGCCAACCGCTGACGTTGTCTCTGACACAGCTCCAGGTGCATGTTGAGGGAACCGACTTTATCCAGAACCTCAGTGTTAGGGACATTGTCCTCCCAGGATATGATTCAGAGAGCCTCCAACACTGGAAACACCAGAGGCATGTGCAAGGGCATCAAGTGAGCCATTGGAGTCCCAATGAAGAAGAGCCCCATTGAAGACCAAGAGAGGGGGAGTCTCCACTGATCAGGAAAAGCAGATGGGGAGATGGGTTGAACACCACCTAGAACTCTACTTGAGAGAAAACTCTGTCTCTTAAGAAGCCCTGGATGTCACTGAAGACCTGCAAGTCTTGGTGGAACTAGATGCAGAACCCACAGTGGAGGAACGGAGCAAAGCAATCGACGCTCTAAGAGATTAAGAAGCAGGAGATGAAAGACAGGTAATCCAGATCATCATCCATCACTGAGGATAACTCTGAGAGTTTATTTGTCATAGACAAAAGCAATGTTCCCTCTAATTTTTTAGTAGTCAGTGTTGTGCCAATTTTTTTTTCCTGTGACAAAAGCATGTGCTCACTGAATGCTTGCGCCAGTGTAAAGTGGAAACCGTTTCCCGTGGCCAATAAAACTGTATTGGCATGTTTTAATGTAATACGAGTATTGCATTGTTTAACTGACTAACTAGTATTTTTAATAAATATAATTATTAATTACTACATTATTTCAGTAACTAACCTTTTGTGTGCATGTTAATTTCCTTTGTGCGCTGGTTGCAACATGTGTGCACGTGTGCGGCTTAAAGGGAACAGTGAACGCAAGTGCAACGTATAGAGGCAACAAAATCTTTATTTGCTGCGGCCATCCTGGGAAGCACCTTACACAACTACATTTGCACAAATTAAATGACCACACAATGCCATGTTAGAAAAAAGATGCTGCATATGCCGCTGTATGAGACGTCCCCCTGAATTTCTACCTAAAATGTAGGCTTTGAGCTGTACTCGCTGTATAAGATGACCCCAAGTCTGGCCCTCACCTCTGACCAGTGGAGTGATACAGCTAGGCACATTTAATACACTAAATTATAATATTTTAAAAGAAAATGACCCAGTAAAGGTTTTTAATTCTATGAGCATATTTTAAAGTAAACCACTGTCCTTTCCTTTAACAGGCCGTTTAAAGCCTGAACAGAGCCGACACCATTCGGACTGGGCGGATGGACCCCGCAGGGGAGCACTGTTAAGGTTCGGGTTTTATACTCGGTGTGTCAGACGACCCCTGGTTTGGGTCTGGCATTTTTAATGCCCATTTTAAACATCGACATATATGGCAATCTCACCAGTCCGTAGCTTTGCCGTCGGCTCAATTTAGTTGTCCTGGTGAAGAGCAAAAGTTGATAAATCTTTTTAAATATTAATATAATTAGCAAATTTTGCAAAACATAAATAAACAGCAAACAAGAACCCGCTTCTGAAATAATTTTTAAAAATCAAGGTCTGATTTATTTTCTACATCAGCACTCTGAGCCGGACGGCCCCCCTGGGGTCCACAGCACATTTACATTAAAGCCTTATTTTCTTTTCCCCTCAAGAAACATAAATATTTTTAATGGCTTTTATGCCATCGGTAGATGCACGGAAGAAATCAAAACTTGACGGTTTTGCGGGGAAGGGGGCCTATAAAATGTGAACAGTGTCCTAGGGGAGAGAGCCGGAGCGGAATAAAGGTTGAGAATGGCTGTTCATCATCAACAATACTTTCCCTACAGTTCAGGGCTCTCTTCTTCTGTCCTGAAGCCTCATTCTGGATTTTGCCTCGGGTCCCATGGATCGGAACCCTATATTTTTAGTTATCCTGAGAAAAGAAGCATGGCATTCAGCCAAGTCAACTCGAATTTAAATTATGATTTAAATTAAATTAGAATTTAAGAATCTCAGACAAGGGATCCACTGGGATCGTTGACTGAAAAGGACGTGCAAAATCGTTCCACCCCACACAGAGCATCTATCAACTACTCCCGTTGGGGAAGTGATACAGGAGTATCAGAGCCAGCCAGCACCACCAGGCTGAGGAACAACTTCTTCCCACGGGCAATGAGAATGCTGAAAGACCAAAGGAACTGCTCACACTAACCCTCCGAGACTCTCATATGTACAAAGCAATATTTGTTTATTTAATTGTATGTATGAAGACTTGTCCTGTGTATTTATGGTTTGCCTGGTTGCATGTCTGTGTGCCTTGCTCCAAGGACTGGAGAACGCAGTTTCGTCGGGTTGAACTTGACCTAAGTAGTGGAGGTAGGACAATACTAAAGAAATAGTGCAGGGTGTAGCCAGAAGATCAAAGAGCTCACAGTACAGGTTGTACCTCTCTAATCAGGTGCTCTGTGGTTTGGCAACTTTGGTGGTCCAGCATGTTGTGAATCTGCCGCCATTAGTTTGTGGATCTGCCACCAGGGCGGCGCTGTTGGCAGAGCTAATGCGCCAAAATCTGTTGACACTGTAGCCGAGTGTTTTGGTGTTACAGTCCTGTTAACTTCTTATGTTCAGCTGTATTTTAGCCCTTCAGGATGTCATCCAAGGGACCAAGATGGCGCTTTTGCTAATAAGCATTCTCTTAGAGGTCAATCCTGTTTTCTGATATTTTCGGTGGTCTGGCAATGGGCTGGTCAGAACATTGCTAGATTAAAGAGGTACAACGTGCATAATGTTACAAATGTTCAAAGCGCAAAGTATTGAGAAAAGTACAAATAAACAGTGTAGGCGCATCATCTTTAACCAGTGGGGGACCCCTTCATGAGCCTGATAACAGGAAAGGAGCGGTGAGAGGCATAGATGAAGTCGAGCATGAGGAGTAAGAACATAGAAATCTATAGCACAGAACAGACCCTTCGGCCCACAGTGTTGTGCCGACCTAATAGCCTACTCTAACAACTCCCTAGAATTTCCCTATGGAAGAACCCTCCATTTTTATCAGTTCCATAGACCTACCTAATCATCTCTTAAAAGATAGTATTGTACCAGCCTCTGCCACTGTCGCCAAGTGCGCAGTCAATAAACTGACCACTCTCTGTGTGAAGAACTTACCTCTTGTATCCCCACCTGAACTTACTGCCAAGCACCTTAAAGCTATGCCCCCTTGAGTTAGCCATTTCACCCTCTGTCCATCTACATGATCTTGTATACCTCTGTCAGGTCACCCCTCATCCTCTGCCGCTCCAAGGAGAAGAGGTCAACTTCATTCAACCTTATCCTAAAAGGCAAGATTTCAAATCCAGACAACATCTTCATAAACCTTCTCTTCACTCTCTCTGCAGCATCTACCTCTTTCCTGCAGTGAGGTGACCAGAACTGAACAGAATATTCCAAATGGGGTCTTATATAGCTACCACATTACCTCATGGCTTTTGAACTTGGTCCCATAGTTAATGAAGGCGAATACAAAATACATCTACTTAACACTAAAATCTTTGGGTGTCCTTTGGACATGGACCCCAAGATCTCGCTCAGTTTATCCACACTGCTCAGAGTCCTCCCAAGTATTCCGCCTTCAAATTTTACCGACCAAAACTTCAGCATTTTTCTGAGTTAAACTCCATCTACCCCTTCTCAGCCCAGCCCCACATCCTATCAATGTCCCTTTATAACCTCTGGCGATGTATCCATAACACCACTAACTTTCATATCATCTGCAAACTTATCCTTTCACTTTCTTAGCCAGGTCATTTATAGCAATTACAAAGAGGAAGAGTCCCAGGACAGATCTCTGTGTGGAACACCACTGGTCACTGACATCCATGAAGAATACCAACCCTCAACAGCCAACTCTGCCTTCTCTCAGCAAGTCAATTCTCTGTCCACAAAAGCAAAGTCTCCTTGGATACAGGGTGATGTAGTGAAGCAATCAGGCTTTTAATAGCTAAAGACTGGAGCACAAACAAATAACCATCCACCTCCTTGACTGATAAGAGCGAAAGGAAAGGGATAGCTTGCAAGGAGCTATGGGTAGGATCAGTCTTGGGAGGTGTGTCCAGTCGATAGCAGCCAATCACAGTATAACAGTGGTTTACCACATACAGCCTCCTTTCTCAATGAACCCTGCATGCGGAAACTTATCAAAAATGCCCTACTGAAATCCGCATGCACCACTGCTCTACCTTGGTCAATGTTAGCGATAGCCTGGCTTTATCAGGGGAAGGCCATGCTTAGATTTCAATTGGGTTTGTGAGAGATAACCTTTCCCTGACAAAGCCAGGCTGACTATCCCCAGTCAGACGATGACTCTCTAAATTCTGGAAAGTCGAGCCCATGCCACTCAAGGAAGAACTGCTTATCGATATAGCTGCCAGCAGAATGCTGGGTGTAAACACAAATGCTTTTAAGCATTTCTCGAGTTTTAATCAAGAACAATTCTGCTTTTTGGCTCTGTTTTTCCAGATGTGCCAACTCTGAAAATGAACTCTCTCTCTTAGTGGTGTACCTTGGTAAATGTACTGTGACTTGTGTGTGAGACCCTGTATCCATCCCACAAACGAACTCTATAACTTACTTTACTAAGAAATATATATTGTATAATTAAAGATTTTAGTTTTAAAGAGTGACACAAATCCATTACAGGTGTCACTGAGCGACAGGGGCTTGTGGGACGGAAGGGCCTGGTATCGTGCAGTATGTATGCCTGAATTTAAATTTCTAAATTTAATCTGAGGTTTAAAAGGTTTACAGGGGATCTGAGGATGAAATTTTTACCCAGACATTGGAAACTGGAGCACACAGTCTGTGAAGGTGCTGGATGGGCATTTGGAGAGCCAAGCCAAAGTCGTCTCTGGATGAGGTGCAGATAAATTGGATAGAAAGTCTCATACAATAGTGTGAGAACAGCAACCCGAGTCTCAACAAGCACAAGGCAAAGGAAATTATTGTGGACTTCAGGAGGAAGAAGGTGAACGATTCTCCACCACTCCCCAATGGTTCTGTTGCGGAGAGAGTGAAGAAGCCCAAAGTTCTTCGGCATGTATATAAAGGGCGACCTACACCTCCTCTTTAGTCTAAAAGGCACAGCAGGGCCTACACTTCCTAAGGAGGTTGAAGAGGGCAAGGCAACCAGATCCCATCTTGACGATATTTTTCAAGAGCACAATTGAGAGGATCCTGTTCGGCTGCATCATCGTGTGGGGATGGTCGCTGCAAAGCATCGGACCGGAAGTTAATACAGAGGATCATCAAAATGGTCGAGAAAATTACTGGGGTCTCCCTAACCTCTATTGACGACATTCACAGGGAGCGCTATCTTGATAGAGCTCAAGAGGATTATAGAAGACCCTTTCCATCCAGCGCACAGTATCTTCAACCCACTACCATTAAGAGGGAGGTGCAGAAACATCAAAATCAGGACATCCAGGCTGGAGAATAGCTTCTTCCCACAGGCTGTGAGATTGACGAACAATATCCTGCAACCATGTAAATCATCCAAAATATTTATATTTTGATTATTTACTGCATATTGTGTAATTTTGTGTGAACACCAAGTGTTAGGTTGGGTATGCTTCATCGGGATGTGCATGTACAATCAGAGGATAATAAATTTAAACTTGAACTTGAGACACAGTGGAAAGAATGGCTTGTTTCTACCCCAAGTGAAAATGCAGTCATGACAACAAAAAAAAGCCCACATTAATATGCAGTACACAAACGTGCTGGAGAAACAAGCATATATATATATTTTTATTGTCATGTAATAAAACTGAAAAAATGATACAAAAAGTTTCCTATCATCTGGTGTATAGAAGACCAAGGTTCACTATCAGCAAAACTTGCCCGGCGCACCTTACAGCCAGAGAAAGAGAAGCAAAAGCCCCAGTGTCACTGAATGTCCATGGATTGGCCCCCAGTGCTCTCACAGCCTCCATGGCCCCACTGTTTTCAGTCCAAACCATCAGCGACCCAAGCTCTGGATCCAAACCTTCAACGCGGTCAGGAAGCCCTCAGCACCCTAGGCTTCATCTCACGTCTCAGTTCTGATACCAGGTTCCCATTCAGCCAGTCTCAAGCCAGCCTCCAGCAGTCTGTAGCCTAGTGGGAGTCCTTGACCGCAGTCGCCAGCAGCCCACAGCCTATGTGGGTTCCTCGCCTCGAGTCACTAACAGCCTGAGGGTTCTTCCGCTGCCAAGGTCACCGGCCTCGTGGGTGCCTCCTCGGCTTCTAGTTCACAAATGGGGGTGGCCTCCCCATTTTCTGATGCGCTGCGCCAGCCCTCCACTTCCCCGGAGTCTGCAACCCCTTGTGGGCGCTGCCATCTTGCATCCGGACCCTGCGGTTGAGGGATTTTACAATAATCCACCATCGGCTCATTTAACGGGGCATTTAAGGTCTGTACAGAGCCGACGACAGTTGGACTGGGTGGTCAGTTGGATCCCACAGGGGAGCGCTGAGACTTCGCCTCCCGCTTTCCGTGAGATAACACCAGCGGCAGTGCTACCGCTACAGTGACACTGCCATTTTTTTTTAGCAGGTCACACAGAACCACAGGAAATAAAATGCAGTCAACATTTCAGTGTGAGTCATGCATTTATGTAGCAACTTTTGTAAAACATCTCAGGGTGCTCGAAGAATTTAATCCCAGGCA
This sequence comes from Narcine bancroftii, assembly GCF_036971445.1. Classification (NCBI taxonomy): domain Eukaryota; kingdom Metazoa; phylum Chordata; class Chondrichthyes; order Torpediniformes; family Narcinidae; genus Narcine; species Narcine bancroftii. The sequence goes on along the minus strand of NC_091470.1, from coordinate 363,405,050 downwards.
ATAATATGACAGCAAATCAGCAAATTCATTTCTGCAAAAGGGCAAATCAAATGCAGAGATTTCAAGTTGACTGCTCTCCAATTTTGCAGCTCTGGTGGGGACCAGGAGCAAAATTCGAAATCACAGCAGGGCTCCAGCAACTCCAGGAGCAGGGAATCAGCCTGATGAACCTCCTGCCAGGGTGAGGAAATGTCAGCAGGACGCAACGCAGCCACGGCACGGTGGGGTTGGAGAAGATGAGTGGTTCGAGGGTTGGATAGGTTACTCATTGTCTCAGAAGGTGCCGAGCTTCTTCCAAGTTGTTGGTCCCACACTCTAGCATGGTGAGTGCAGCGGTTAGCGTGGCACTCTTACAGCTCCAGTGATCGGGACTCGGGGTTTGAATCCGGTGCTGTCTGTAAGGAGTTTGTACATTTTTCCCATGGTCTGTGTGGCTCCGGTTTCCTCCCACCCTCGAACACGTATAGGGGTTGTAGGTTAATTAGGTGTAATTGGGCAGCACAGATTTAAATGGCCAGAATCGGCTTCTACCATGCTGTAAATAAAAATCAAAAGTTTAAAAGTGGAATGTACGGTGCTGACTTGCATGGTGCAGATGATACGATGGTACCAGGGTGTCAGGAGCTGAGTCACCGCCTCATGGTGTTTACTCATTGTCACTGGTCCTGACATTGGGTTCTTGTGTGATGGCTGGATGATTCACCTCCTTCTTCTCAGAGATGATTATTGCCTGCTCTGCATACAACGTGGAAATTATTTTCTCTTCCTCAACATTCTGCCTTCTAGCCTGCAGGTAAGGATGTGGGCTGCTTCATTCGCTCAGGAGAGCATGCTAGCCAGCTGCAGAGAATTGGATTGGAGGTTAATCCATAGGACCATAGAGTGACAGGGAAGATCACTGGGGTCTCCCTCCCCCCATCTCCCAGGATCCTTGTCTGAAGAGAGCATTGAGGACCCCTTCCACCCTGCTCACAGCACCTTTTAGCTGCTCCCGTCAGGAAAGTGATGCAGGAGGACCAGAGCCAGCACCGCCAGGCTGAGGAACAGCTTCATCCCACGGGCAGTGAGAATGTTAAACGACCAAAGGAGCTGCTCACTTGAACCATCCAAGACTCTCATATTCATGAAACAATAATAATTGTTGTTATTTGTGTATATGTGAACACACTTGTTCTATGGATGAATTGTTTGTCTGTATGTGTGTTATGTCTGGTTGTGTCATTTGTACTGAAGACTGTTCCATTGAGTTATACTTGTGCATTCGAATGCTCCATAAACTTGACTTGAATTCAGAACCTAAGGAAGTTTGTGCCCAATGCCACATCTACTTCAACAGATGTACCCTAGGAAGCATCCTGTATAGATACAGGAACTGGTCTGCCCAAGACTGCAGAGAGTTCTGAAGATAGCTCAGGCCATCACACCTCACTCCTTCCCCTCTATCAACTCCACCTCTGGGGAGATGTATTAAATGAGCTATCCCACCTCAGCGTCAGGGCCTTCTCTCTTGTTCAGTTGGGCAGAAGACCCATGATCTTGAATACAGAATCAAGGGCAGTTTCTTTCCTGCTGCGAGCAGGCTTTTGAATGGTCCTCACATTGGTAAATGCCCCTTGCACTGTAGAGCTGCACTTATCTGAGCCTATACTCTGACATACATAATCTGCACTTTATTTTATCATTTCACTACCTTAAACATTGTTTGATTACTGGATAGCATGCAAAACAAAGCTTTTCACTGAATCTAGGAGCAAGTGACCATGAAAGATTCAATTCCAATTAATTTCAGGTCAATTTAATGTTGTGAAATTATGAACAAACCTCAGATGTGGGGGGAACATTTAGGGGGGACGTCAGGGGTATGTTTTATACACAGAGAGTTGTGGGTGTCTGGAATGCCTTGGGGGGTGGAGGCTGGAACATTAAGGGCATTTAAGAGACTCTTTGACAGGCACAGGGATGGAAGAAAAATAGAGAGTTCTGAGGGAGGGTTTGGTATTTTTTTTGGTATGTAAATATTGGTTGGCACAACATCGAGGGCCAAAGGGCCTGTACTGTACTGTAATGTTCTATGAGATGGAAGGAAGGTCATTGATAAAGTAGTTGAAAATATTTGGACCCAGGACAATGCCGATCACCAGAGACAGATGATTTTAACTGGAGAGTCTGAATGCAGTGGTTCCCAACCTTTTTCTTTCCACTCACACACCACTTCAAGTATTCCCTATGCCATGAGTTCTCTGTGACTTGGAAGGGATTGCTTAAGATAGAAAGAAAAAGTTTGAAAACCACTGTTTTAATTGTCCCTCATTGACTCGTTATGTGCAGGGTTCCATAACTCCAAAGGAAATGGGTCAATGACAATTTTTCTCAAGCAAAATATTTCAATAACTATTGGGTCTCGAGCAGTGATTCTCAACCTTCCCTTCCCACTCACATTCCACCTTAAGCAATCCCTTCGTAATCACAGAGCACTGATGGCATAGGGACTACTTAAAGTGGGATGTGAGTGGAAGGAAAAAGGTTGAGAACCACTGGCGCACAGTACCCTGTAATTGTAGTGGTTTACACAAAAGCTCTCAAACCCATTAAAAACACAATGGTGGAGAAACTCAGCTGGTCAAACAGTGCACTTTAGGTAGCAAACATAAAGATACCTAATGGACGTTTCGGGCTTGAGCCCTTCATCAAGGTATGAGCAAAATATCGGCAGGTGCCCAAACAAAACGGTGGAGGGGGGAGGGTGGGGTTAGGAGCATGGTCCCACGGGCAGGAAGTAAAAGGGGGATGAGGGAGGGAGGGAGGCCACACCAGCAAGCAAGAGGAGGGGGGCTGGCTCTGTGAATGGAGGGGGGGGGTAGAGAGATGGAGGAAAGAAGCCAAAGGGAAAGCTCTCCACCCCCTTCCTTCTCCACTCATAGAGTAATTCCCCCTTCCCCTCAACCTCCCCACCCGCTTGCTGGTGTACTTTCTGTCCCCTATTGACCTGTTATCTCCTACTGCCTTTGGGACTGTGAACCTCCCCCCGCTCCTTTGTTCGACATCATTTTGTCCATACCTTGATAAAGGGCCCAAACTGGAAACGTTGGTTCTGTATCTTTATCTTTGCTACATAAAGGGCACTGTTTGACAAGCTGAAGTTCCCCAGCATCATGTTTTTACTTAATCCGCGGTGTCTGCAGGGCTTTGTGTTTGATTTCTCCTCTCAAACTCTAATCCCTGCTGCTGTCAGCCTCTAATTTTGTGCATTGCACTACAATCACAGCGTCTGCAGACGATCGTGTTTAACTCCTTTCAGCTGCTCCATGCAACGATCCTTGGAGGGGTGCCTACCCTGAAGAGGTTCTCCGCATCACGTTGAAGGGAGTTCTGTGAGAGTTGCTAATTCCCATCTGCAATCCCTCCTGCTCTCAAGCTGTACAACCAGATTCCCTTTTGTGCATCGCACTGGGAGGGCTGACTCGGAACAGTCAGGAACATCTTTGTTCGCCCAAGAAGCATCTCCAACCACTGCAGCTGTTCTCCATTTCTGCTGATTGACTTCATGGCTGGTTGTTTACCCATTCATATGATCGCAAGGTATAGGAGCAGTAGGCCAATAAGCTCATGGAGGCTGCGCCACTATTCTACCATGAGCTGATCCATCCTTCCACTCAGCCCTCCTTCCCGTTGCCCTTAACGCCCTGACTAATCGCCGCCTTAAGTGCACCCAATGACCTCGCTTCTACGGCCGCCTGCGGCAACAAGTTCCACAAACGCTCAATCCTCCCTAGGGGGCAGGATGGCTAGCTCAACGCCTTTACCGTGCCAGCGATTAGGACTGGGATTCGAATCCCGCACTCCCTGTAAAGAGTTTGCACTTTCTCCCGGCGTCTGCATGGGTTTTCCCCGGGGGCTCCAGTTTCCTCCCACTGTTCGAAATGTATTGGGGTTGTAGGTTAATTGGATGTAATTGAGCAGCACAGACTTGTGGCCCGAAACGGCCTATAACCGCGCTGTATGTCTAACAATAAAGACAATTTTCAGCATCTCTGTTTTAAATTTATGCTCTTTTATTCCGAAGTTGTGCCCTCTTTTCTTAGACTCCACTACCATGGGGAACAACTTTGCCACATCTACTCAGATTTCAGATTTCTTGCCAGAGAACTACATGACATCACATACAACCCTAAGGTTCCTTTTACCTGAGGGCAAGGATAATACAAAAAAATATATACGCACTGTACATAAGTAAACAAATAAAGAAATGTAAACAAACTGACTGTAATACAGAGACGATTTTTAAAAAAAATCAATAAAATGCAAAAGTCAGAGCCCTTAAATGAGTCCCGGATCGAGTTTATTGTTGAGGAGTCTGATGGTGGAGGGGGAGCAGCCATTCCTGAACCTGGTGGGGGGAGTCTTGTGGCACCTACACATCTTTCCTGAGGCAGCAGAGAGAACTGAGTAGGTGCCAGGTGGTGTGGAACCTTGATGCTTGCTGCTGCCCTCCGACGGCAGTGTTCCCTGAAATTGATATTGATGGAGTGGAGGATTTTGCCTATGATGTCCTGCGATGTGTCCACTACCTTTTACAGGGCTTTACACTCAAGGTATTGGTGTCCTTATGAGACCGTGATGCAGCCAATCAACACACTTTCCATCACACCTCTGTAGAAATTTCCCAGGGTTTCCGATGTCATACCTAACCCCCGCAAACTCCTGAGGAAGTAGAATCGTGCTTTCTTCATGATGCCATTGGTGTGTTGAGTCCAGGAAAGATCCTCCGAGATAGTGACTCCCAAGAACTTAAATTTTCTCACCTTCTCCACCTCTGACCACCGCCTCACCCACCCCCCCTCCCCAACAGTGATCACTGGATCGTACATCTCTTACTTTCCCTTCCTTCCAGGCATTTCAGCATTCAGTCAATTCCTTTTTGAAGGTCAAGTGTCATCACTCCCACCTCCCCCCTGGAAATCCAGCGAATGGGACATCTGCGGATACTCGGGTCCAGTGCATGGCCCTAAAGTTCTGGAGAAACTCAGCAGCATCCAGAGGAAGTGTTACGGGCCTGGAGAACCTCAAAACCCAGCAGCAATAGATATTCACCAAGACAAATGGTTACTTCAACAAAAGTTGCTTTTAATTATCTTTAAGCATGAAAATAGAATCCAACTTTAACTTATCACTATTGACTTATTTAACCTAACTTAACCCCCTTCTAATTCTAAACGTACGTTTATGTAATGTGTGTGTAAATTCAGAAAAGTTCTTTGATTCACAGTCCAATCTCACTTCTCATTCCTCCAAGTTCACCGGTTGCAGGCAATTCTTCTACTGTGCACAGAATTTAACATGTATAAAGTTCACCAGGCTTCGGTGCTTGAAAGGTAAATGGTTCCTGCTCAGGAAGGTTCTTGTTGATTTTCAGAGAGATTTGTTGTACGATGGACACACAGCCACTTCAGTGTCTTGCCTAAGAATCTTGCCCCTTCAGGGTTCTCCAGAGGATAACCTCTGTCTTTCAGGTCACCACAGGGATCCTTCTTCTTTCTCTTATTCCAAGTGAAACATTAGACAGCCAGTCCTCTCCTCTTGCATGAACCACAAGGGCTTTGACCAGGCTGAATAGCAAGCTCCACTCCACACAGAAGGTGGCTCCGACAAGCTCTTTCATCTGCTGCCTTTTTGTAAACAATTTATTCAGTCACCTCTTATCGTTCTACGCTGTGTTGTATACGTATATATTCTATACTTTAGGAGAAATATTAGAGGTGGCTTTTTCACTCAGCGAGTGGTGGCAGAATGGAATGAACTTCCGAATGAGATAGTTGCGTCGGGGTTCCTTCTGTCATTAAAAAGAAGGTTGGATGTGTACATGGAGGTGAGGGGGTTGGAGGGTTATTGGCGGTGAGTGGGAGGTTTTGAACCGGCATGGCCTGTTTCCGCTCCGTAAATGGTTATATTGTTATATGGTTATGGTTAACAATCCATTAGTGAAGTCTTTTGGGCACTCTCCAAGGCTTTTGCAAAGGCTGTGGGGCTGATATGTCTAGCATTAGCAGAGCTCCAGTATTTTAAATAAGATCTGTTTTAAAGCGTTTGTGACCTATTCTAACAAACCTTTCCCAATTTATCTCCCAAAAACATACCTATATACTCTGTTATAGAAGTAAGAGCCTTCAGGCCTGAGGGACCTCAGAAATTCATCTCTTTCGATGATGTTTGAAGTCATGATGAGACCTGTAGTTGAGCTGGATGGCTGAAATTCAAGCTAGACATCCGTGAGCAGGCTGTTGGAAGAAATGGCCCATAAGCACACCCCTTTCACTTGAGAGCAGAATGACTGCGCCGTGATCAACAAGGTTAGTTGGATGGGACTTTGACAGAGAGATCTGGATGAAATAAAGTCTATTTAGGAAGAATTTGGATTTCTACTGGAGATCACACTGTGATATTCAGATCTTCATGCAGCAAAGACATGATGCCACATCCTTTCAAGACCGAGCAGGTAATGCACAAATTGCGTAGTCTGTGGTCAACGTTCTTTCATTTTGTTCCAACTTCATGAGATTTGAATGTTCATTTTTTTGCTCTCTCCGAACTAGGAACAAAATCTATGCCTCTTTATCGAAACTGTTCCTATTTAACTCCTGCTGTGGCCCGGGATTGATGTGTTCCAATCTTTGTCATGCGTGGAACAAAATAGCTGGTCTCCAAGAGATGTGGCTTCGTTGCTAGGTTTCAACAAGAGTTTATCTGTACAAATTCATGTCAGGGCATTATTTCAAGAATACAAACTTCCATAAATCTCCAACAAAGGGATTTTGTAAATCTTTGCGAAGGGTATAAAAGCTATCCAACTTTACATTTATGACAAAAACTAATTTCCTTTGCTCATTACGGAAATTATTTTAATCTAAAAGATGAATAGTTTTGTGTTTTCAATAAAGGTTGTTCACATTTCCATTCTTGTTGCTGATTGTCTGTGACGGTTTAATGAATAACTTAGAAACCTTTCTTTATGTTGTTAATTACATCCAAGTTGGAATGTAATTAATTCTTTTTGAATGCAAGTCAGCCATTGAATCAATTCCTGATGAACACAGAGATTAACCTGAAATGATCCAGCTCTTTTATTGGTGGCCTTGATGGTTGTCCTTGCAATTAAGCTGAATTACTATGGAAAATCAATTTTTCCTCACAAATGTATCCAATTTTCTTGGAGTTTTGAAAATTGCTGGCTATCACCTCAGAAAGAAATGCAGAACATAATGGCAATTGACACTGGTCCATTCGATCAACAGTCAGGGCCATAAGATAGACATCATAAATAGGCCATTTAGATCATTGAGGCTGCCCCACCGTTTAATCATGAGCTGATCCATTTCACCACTCAGCCCCACTGCCTGTCTGCACTGGCCAATCAAGAATCTTTCAAACTGCCGTGTGAAATGGGGTTAACCTGGCAATTTGCCCGGTTAGCGCCCTACTCACACGGCATTAGGACAGGGTCCGACCCGGTGAGTGTGGTCTTCATCCAACCGGGCCCCTGACCTACCTGAGAGCTAGTCGGGGAACCCAGTTGAACTTAACTAGGTCACATCTACCGGCGACTTGAACAGGAAAATGGCCAACCCAGTTACTACTGTGATGTCAGTGCTCGAGCGCTGATGTCACAGGGAAACCCCTGGCTGAAGTCCCTGCCACGATCGGGGGGGGGGGGGGTGCAGAGATGGATCCCTGCCGTGGATCTCGGAGTGGATGGGGGGAGGGGTCACTGCCGCGGGGTGGGTGGGGTTGCCACGATCAGTGAGAGAGAGGTCGTTGCTGCGGGGGGGAGGGGTCGCTGCTGTGGGGGAGGGGGAAGAGAGGTCGCTGCCACGGTGGGGAGAGGGGTCGCTGCCGCAGGAGGGAGGGGGGTCGCTGCCGCAGGGTGGGGGGGGTGTGGGGATAGAGTGAGGGGGCTGAAAATGGCTAGTGCTACGAACACCACTCCGGTTCGCAGTGACAGGACAACATTCGCGGCAGCATGGTGTTTCTGGGGGAGGGGGGATCGCACAATTGACGGGGTTGGTGTCATTTGACAGTGGGGGTGGTGCCTGATGTCTGATGGGTAGGGGGAAGACTTACTGATAGTTTCCGTGAGTCATGACGTATCACTTACTGCCTCATTGCGGGGTTGGGATCCCCCTTAAATCACCGGGTTGGCAATTTAATGGGTCAATTGCCCTGTAATTTAAAAGTTGCTTCCAGCACTGTTTCCCCAGTAATCGCACCTGGGTCCCAGGAGGGCTACACAGATGCTGCAGTTTAAAAGATCTGTCTCAAATATATTCAATGACCTTGTCTCTACGACTGCCTGTGGCAACACATTCCTCAGATTTACCACCCTCTGGCTGAAGAAATTCCTCCACATCTCTGTTCTAAATGGACGTTCTTCAATCCTGAAGTTGTGGCCTCTTGTCCAAGACTCTCCCACCATGGGAAACAACCTTTCTACATCTACAGTGGTTCTCAACCTTTTTCCTTCCACTCCCATACCATTTTAAGTAATCCCTATGCCTTCATTGCTCTCTGATTAATAAGGGATTGCTTAAGAATGGAAAGGGAAGGTTGAGAACCACTGCTCTAGACCCAATGGTTACTGAACTATTTTGCTTGAGAAAAATTGTCATTGGCCCATTTCCTTTGGAGTTATGAAACCGTGCACATAACGAGTCAATGAGGAACGATTAAAACAGTAGTTTTCAAACTTTTTCTGTCCACCCACATCCCATCTTAAGCAGTCCCTTATTAATCACAGAGCACCGATGGCATAGGGAATACTTAAAGTGGTACGTGAGTGGACAGAAAAAGTTTTAGAACTACTGATCTACTTTCGATTCAAAATGTTTCAGAGATTCTCCCTCATTCTCCTAAATTCCATCGAGTACAAGCTAAGAGCTGTCAAACACTTCTCATGTGCTAACCCTTTAATTCCAAGAATAATCCTTGTGAACCTCCTCTGAACCCTTTCCAATGTCAGCACATCCTTCCTTAAATGTGGAGTCCAAAACTGTTAGCGTGCTATATGTCTAAATTCTTAGAGATAGTACTTATAAACATCTTGATAGACAGGGTCTGATCAGGAGCACTCAACATGGATTTGTGGGAGGAAGGTCATGTTTGACCAATCTGATTGAATTTTTTGAAGAGGTGACTAGGAATGTGGATGAGGGTAGCGCAGTGGATGTTGTCTATATGGACTTCAGTAAGGCCTTCGATAAGGTGCCACATGGAAGGTTAGTTAGGAAGGTGCAGTCTTTAGGTATAAATTTTGAGATAGTCAAATGGATTGAACATTGGCTGAAAGGGAGAGGCCAGAGAGTGGTAGTGGATAATTGTCTGTCAGGTTGGAGGCCGGTGACCAGTGGTGTGCCTCAAGGATCTGTATTGGGCCCATTGTTGTTCGTTATATACATTAATGATCTAGATGATGGGGTGGTGAATTGGATTAGTAAATATGCAGACGATACTAAGATAGGTGGAATAGTGGATAATGAAGAAGGTTTTCTAGGATTGCAGAGGGATTTGGGCTGCTTAGAAAAGTGGGCTGAAAAATGGCAGATGGAATTTAATGCTGATAAGTGTGAGGTGCTTCATTTTGGTAAGAAGAATCAGAACAGGACATACGTGGTAAATGGGAGAGCATTGAGGAATACAGAAGAGCAGAAAGATTTAGGAGTAATGGTACATCGTTCCCTGAAGGTAGAAACTCACGTGAATAGGGTGGTGAAGAAGGCTTTTAGTATGCTGGCCTTTATCAATCATTGCATGGAATATAGGAGTTGGGAGGTGATGTTGAGATTGTATAAGACGTTGGTGTGGCCTAATTTGGAGTTCTGTGTGCAGTTCTGGTCGCCTAATTATAGGAAGGATATAAACAGAGTGGAGAGAGTGCAGAAAAGGTTTACTAGAATGTTGCCTGGGTTTAAGCATCTGGAGTATAGGGAGAGATTGGACAGATTGGGTCTTTATTCTTTGGAGCGTAGAAGGTTGAGAGGGGATTTGATAGAAGTATTTAAGATTATGAAAGGGATAGACAGAGTGGATGTGGATAGACTATTTCCGTTAAGAGGAGGAAAGATTAAAACAAGAGGACATGAGTTAAGAATTAAGGGGCAGAGGTTTAGAGGTAACATGAGGGGGAACTTCTTTACTCAGAGAGTGGTAGCTGTGTGGAATGATCTTCCGGGAGAAATAGTGGCGGCAGAGTCAATTGTATTATTTAAGAAAAGGTTGGACAGGTATATGGATAAGAGGAAGATGGAGGGTTATGGGCATTGTGCAGGGAGGTGGGATTAGAAAGGGGTGTTTGGTTCGGTGCGGACTAGAAGGGCCTAATGGCCTGTTTCCGTGCTGTAATTGTTATGTTATGTTAAATTAAATGTATATTTAATTCACATGAAGAAACTGTATGTTTCTCTTAATCTGCACTGGTACCTTGAGTTGCCATCATTCAGACAAAGGTGAAACTGTTCGAGGATCTTTGATATGAAAGATACGAGAGATTGGAAAGTGTCATCTACATAGGGTAGAAACAAATACACAGTTATAAAAGGCAGTGCGAGGGGATCATCTTTTGCCAGAGTGAGGCTCATTCAGGAGCCTGATAACAACAGGCAGAAACTATCCTTGATCTGAAGGTTTGAGGTGTCAATCACATGCATTTTCCTTTTGACAGGAAGTTGGGGTGGGGAGGTGCTGGAGAGTGTGTGACTGGGATAGGATGAGTCCTTTAATATTTTAATTTAGATTATTTTTTAAAAAATTCCTAAACTTAGACATTCAGCATCGTAACAAACCCTTCCAGCACACAGCCCATATCCAAACATCCAACTATACAATTACCAGTTAATATTCCATCCACTCGGATGATGTATTATTAAACAGACCTGCAATCGTTCATATAACCGCTGAATTACTTACTGTGAGGTTTCATGCACGTTTCAGTGAGAAGTAATAAAACTGTTGCACAATTTATTATGTTTCATTACGATTTAGAGACTTGTCATAATTAACAAAAGAAAGAGAAATGCAGAAATGTTCTCCTGTTTACACATATTTTATGGAAGTCTCTCGATAGTAAAAGTGTGAACTTTTTAGATTAATGGCATTACGATGGTGTAACTCTTGCAAGTCAGCCGACATTACTACTGACAGTTCTATTCAACTGCAGCTAATGAAGCTGAAATAAAACTTGCGCTGTTTTCTTAAAACACAATATCCACAAATAATCTTGCTGCCAATATTTAATCATGTTTAAAGTATGTCAGATTTTCTGCGAGCATGTTTCTGATAAAGTTGTGACATACTGTAAAAGCCCGAACATTGGTTTGCATTGGGATTGGGTCAGTGTGGATTTTTGAATTTTCCCGATTCTCGCGGTGAATAAGGAGATGAGTGGGTAAATTTAATAGAACTCTTCTTTCATATAAAATACAAAAAAAAAAACAAATAAATATTGATTTCCATGACTTCTCTGTGGCACTTAGGCATGCATGCATGCACTCTAAAGCCTGCTAAATTTTAAACGTTAGAGGGTCTTCAACAAGCCCAAATTCTCGAATGGTCTGGATTTCTGGCATCCAGAAATTTTGGATTTTTACTGTAGAATCCATTAAAGATGATCCACCAAATCCTATCCACTGAAATAATTCGTGTTTGACTGAAAATCAACACCAGGTTGAGTCATAAAGTCGCCTCTCCACCTCTTGAGGTCCAAGGAAATAAAAAACCTGCCTGTCACATCTCTCCTCAGAATGTCCTTGTGAATCTCCTCCAACAGAGCCATGTCCCTCTCACAGTGCAGCCATCAGAACGATTCCAAAGTTGCACCAATGGTGATCAGTTTTGCTGCTATACTAACATTTATGCCAGATCAAAGTGTGCATTTCACCGTCATTGCTATGTTCCACCCTTCACAAGAGTCTCAGAGGGGAGCTGCATCTCCCATGTAAAAGGGAAAGGTTCCATTATTGTCACATAATACTACGTTTAGGATGTAACATACATGAAGTTCTTTAACTTTTGTCAACCGTAAGGCAGACAGAGAGTCTCCATTTGGTCCAGCGTCCCTCACGGAAACCTACAGCACCTGATGTTCCTAGGCCGTCTCCCCTCCAAGTACTGACCGGGCCTGAGGCTGCTTAGCCTCCGAGATCAGACAATCTCAGGCGTATTCAGACTATTAGGCCATGTCTGTTCACGGCATTGTGAAGTTGTGAAAGGTACCAAAAATTTGTGTCCAGACTGCTGTCTAATGATCCTTGGCTGCTTGAGGGAGAAAAAAAACCCAACTCCATCCCAGCAGCAGTTAGTGTCCTGGGAAGAGCTATAGCTCGTGTCAACCATTAACAACAGTGCAAGCATCGTCTGCAATGTCAATTGAAATGAACCCCAGGCATCCGACGCACAGGAAAGTTATTTCCAAGTAAGGCCGAATAATACAAGGCTTAATTTGAATAAAAGTGGACTTTTCAGTAAACGAAAGACAGAGTTCGACGGCACTGAAACAGGCCCTTTGGCCCAACTTGTCCATACTGACTGAGTTGTTGAACAAAGCTGGTACGCAGAAGTGCTGGGGGAAACTCAGCATCCATAGCAAGCAAAAGGCAGCCGATGTTTCAGACCTGATTTGTTCACCTCATTTACTTGCATTCACCCCATATCCTTGAAGCCTTTTCTATCCATTTACCTGCCTAAATGTCTTTGCAATGTTACATTTGCCCTCTCCTCTACCGATTCCTCTGGCAGCTCATTCCATATAACCCAGCACTCTCCCTGCAAAAATCCTGCTCCTTACTTTTTTTAAATCAGTGATGAGTGGTGTTCTGAAGGGATCAATTCTGGAACCCCTGCTCTTTGCGATTTTCATAAATGACCAGGAGGAAGACGTAGACCAATGGTTCTCAACCTTTTTCATTCCACTGACATCCCACTTTAAGTATTCCCTATGCCATCAGCGCTCTGTGATTAGTAAGGGATTGCTTAAGGTGGTATGTGAGTGGGAAGGGAAGGCTGAAAATCACTGCTCTAGACCCAGTTGTTACTGAAATATTTTGCTTCAGAAAAATGGTCATTGGCCCATCCTTTGGAGTTATGAAACCGTGCACATAACGAGTCAATGAGGGACAATTAAAACAGTGGTTTTCAAACTTTTTCTCTCCACCCACATACCACCTTAAGCAATCCCTTACTAATCACAGAGCACCAATGACAGAGGTAATACTTAACGTGTTATATGAGTGGAAAGAAAAGAGTTGAGAACCTCTAATGTAGTGGGATCAGTCAGTAAGTTTGCGGATGATACCAAGGTTGGAGGGGTTGTGGATGGAGTTGAAGGCTGTCATTGGTTGCAACAGGATACAGACAGGATGCAGAGTTGAGCGGGTACGTGGCAGATGGAGTTCAATCTGGATAAGTGTGAGGTGATGCATTTTGGAAGGTCATACCTGAAGGCTAATGGTCAATTATTTAAGAGTATGGATAAACAGAGGGACCTTGGGGTCCAAATCTATACCTCTATCAAGGTCACTGCACAGGTTGATAGGATATTTAAGAAGGCATATGTTATGTGGGCTTCATTACTTGGGGGATTGAGTTCAAGAGTTGTGAGGTGATATTGCAATTCTATAAATTTCTTGTGAGACCACACTTAAAAGATTGTGCTCAGTTCTGGTCATCTCATTACGGGTGGAATGTGGAAGCTATGGAGAGGATGTCAGAAGAGATTTACTCTGATGTTGTCTGGTTTGGAAAATATGTCTTATGAGGCAAGGTTAGCAGAGCTAGGACTTTTATCTTTGGAGCGAAGAAGGATGAGAGGAGACTGAATAGATGTCCACAAGATTATGAGAAGCACAGATAAGATAGAAAGCCAGTAACTTTTTCCCAGGGCAGTAGCTGAAAACACCAGAGGCCTCCAGCCCTCCTGCAGCCTCTGCAGCCACACTGATTCTTGTTCAATTCATCGGCAACCCAAACTCTAGATCCAAACCTCTGATAGGATCAGGAAGCCTTCAGTGCCCAAGGCCCTTTGGGAGCCCATCTTGCTTTCAGCACCCTCTCAAATCCCAGTTCTGATACCTGGTTCTCATAAGCTGGTTTCCAGTAGCCCACAGTCCGGTGGCCATAAGTCGCAAGAAGCCTGTAGCCTCTGCGAGTCTTTCCACAGCTCTGAAAGCAAAGAGAAGCTGGAGGGACTCAGTGCATCGTTGGAGAGAAATGGCCAGACCACATTCCAGACTGGGTCACTGTTTTAGGAAGGGGTGAATTCATGGGGATCACAAAAAGGAGGGGATAAGAGGTGAAATGTTATTGGACAGAGATGGGAGAGATAGAAAGAGGGAGAGACCACTGGGAGGGGAGGAAGATTGGAGAGAAAACTAAGAGCAGAATTAGATAAAGAGATGAAAACGGTGGAGACAGAATAGAGATGGAGGTTACCTAAAATTTAAAAAAACTGTTCATAAAATTGAGTTTAAAGCTGTCCAGAAGGAAGCTGATGTGTTGTACCTCAAGTTTACATTTGGCCTCACCAAATGGTTGAGGGAAAGAACAGACATGTATTTGTGGAAATGGATGGCGAGCAATGAAATGGTCAGTGACTGGTGCTTCCAGATTCAATCCACAACAAGGGTTCAGTGAAGTGGTCACCAAATCTATGTTTGGTCTCACCAATGTTGAGGACCTACATACTGAGTGTACACCCAGCACAGGAGAGCAGGTAGGACGATGTGCATGTAAAGCTCTGCCTCGCCTTAAAGGTCTGCTTGTGATCCTGGGTGGAGGGGGATGTGGGGACCACGTTATAGGGCACAGATCTTGGTATGGGTAAGAAGGTAAAGGATGCAAATGAGATTGTCTCTGATTTGGAGATACTGGGCAGTGTTCAACAAATGGAACATTGGGCTTTACGGCATCCGTACCATATTCCCTCCACTGAAGGAGTGACTATAAGCTCAGTGTTAACATTTAAGAAGAATTTGGACAGGTACATGGGTGGGAGGGGTGTGGAGAGCTAGTGACTGAGTGCAGGTCAGTGGGACGAGGCAGAATCATAGTTTTGCACAGACTAGAAGGGCCAAAGGGCCTGTTTCTGTACTGTAATGTTCTATGGTTCTATCTACACTGCAACATTGGTCTGGAACTATGTGCTCAGGTCTTTACCTGGGTAACTGACCCCACAACTGACTGACTCAGCGACAGAACAAAAACTGACAGCCTGCATTCACTGTGAACAAAATCAAAAAAAAGCATCTGTAACTGGATTGTTCTTCCCTTTCCTTAGCCTTCAACCAGAGAGAGAGAGAGAGAGAGAGAGAGAGAGAGAGAGAGAGAGAGAGAGAGAGAGAGAGAGAGAGAGAGAGAGAGAGATGAAAGTCTGTAGACAGGGTGATGGTAATAAATACCCCAGAATGGCAGGGGAACTCAAGAGGTCGCTCAGCATCCATAGGAGGGTTCAGGCCTTCAGGTGCCGATTAAAAGCAGAGATGCAGCAAGATTTCTTTAGCCAGAGGGTCGTGAGTCTGTGGAGCTTGTGGCCCGCAGGCTGCTGTGGAAGTATTAAATGTATTCAAGATGGAGATTTCAGGTTTCGGATTTGTTGTCAGAATAACCAATAATTGGTAGGGCAAAAAAAAAACCTGTTTGCAGTGTATACGTATAAACTAATAAAGAACTGTTAACAGATTGACAGGTATTTGATTAGTTGGAGCATGAAGGGTTATGGGGAATGGAACTGAGGGGGAGGATGAATCAGCTCATGATTAGAATGGCAGAGCACACTCGATGGGCCGATGGGCCTCCTTCCACTCTCATATTTGTGATCCCGGGAAACGTTGGTGAAATATCTTAACCTCCCGTGGATGCTGCTGAGTTCTTCCAGCGCTGTTGCGTCTTTACTAACTTCCAGGTGGCCTTTTTGCTTTTAGGATTTCTACTTTGGGTAGTGACCACCATCACGAAGAAAAGACCATTGTTGGACATCTGAATTGGATGCTTGCCCTGGCTGTAGTGTTTGGGATAGATGGCGGCGAGCTGGCTCACCATTGGAGCTGTTTTGCAAGTCGCTGTGGAAGAACGATTGTTAAGGACGCCATTTACCCTAGTTTAAACCGTGAGAAGACAATAGTGTCTTAGAAATCGAGCATTTGAATATTCTGAATGTAACAACTTGACCTTTTATCATTAAACATGAGATCATTCCAGCTGACAATGGGATTGAGTAAAATGGTTTGCAAAGCCAACATGAAAGGCAGCAATTAAAGTGGAGGCAGGACGGAAATTTTATTAATTTGTAAGGGCTGGTGGCTCACACTTGCTCAAAAACCCATGATGGGAACAATCTGGAATTCGAAGCCTGAGAGGATGGATGATAATTTACACAAGATTCTGAGAGGCATACATAGGGTAGACAGCCAGCGCCTTTTTCCCAGGGCAGGAGTAGCAAACACCAGAGGACATCTGTACAAAGTGAAAGGAGAGAAGATTAGGGGAGACATTAGGGGTGTGTGGTGGGTGCTTGGAATGCCTTGCCAGGGATGGTGGTGGAGGCTGGAACATTGGGGGCATTTAAGAGACTCTTAGACAGGCACAGGGATGAAAGAACAATAGAGGGTTACAAGTAGGAAGGGTTTCCTATTCTTTTGGTAAGAATATAGAGGTCAGTATAAGGAGCCCCCGGTCGCTGTGAACAGGGTGAATGAATTGCACCACCACCGTAGTGGTGGTCATGTCTGGGCAGGGGATGGGAAAGGGGAAACATGGATACTCATTGGTGACTGTAAGGAAACATATGTTGCAATTAGTGGAAGGAAGGGGGCTCTAGTTTGTAGAAGTGCGGGGCTTGCACTCCACGCAGACCCAGCAGTCCCTAGTCATGTCTCTGACATCCCTGATGGAGTAGAGCAGATTACAAGATTTGATGAAATGGAAAAATGTTTGTGACACTGGGGTGGCAGAGGTCATTGTGGAAGGTTTGAGGTGGTCTATATGTGTACGGGCACATGTCCGTTGGGGTAGGGCATCTGGGAGCTTGTTGAGCTTCCACGGTGGATACAGAATATCATAATTATAAGTGGAGAGTTCCAACCTCCACCACAAAATGTTATCGTTCTTTATCCTACCCTGCTGCTTGTTGCTAAACATGAATGTCACGCCCTGTTGGTCCGTGAGCAGAGTAAAACGTCTGTTGGCCAGGTAATGCCTCCAGAGCTGCACCGCCTCAACTATTGCCTGAGCCTCCTTCTCGATGGAGGAGTGTCATAATTCAGGGCCTTGGAGGGTAAGGGAGAAGGTGGCCATGAGCCGACCTGCCTGGTTAAGGGTGGCAGGCAGGGTGAATTTCGACACATCGCCCTCCACCTGAAATGGAATAGAACCACAGGCACCTTCACACTGAAGGTGACCCTGAGGAAGCGGTAGAGGTGGCCATCTGCTTCGAAGGCAGTGTACTGGCGGTTCTCTGGGCAGATGGGGAGCTGGTGGTAGGCGGATTTCAAGTATATCATGGAGAACACATGATATTGGGCAATTTGATTGACCATGTCCGCAATGCGTGGGAGGGGGATTCGCATCCAGCTGCGTACAGTGGTTAACGGGTCTAGTTATGGGGTGGGGGGGGGGGGAGAGGATCATCATATTGTATTGTAACACTCTTGAGATGACACTGAAGGTCCAACTCAGCACTGAAGAGTTTGAAGTCCCTGTAAGTCGTGCCCCGCACAGTCAGTGTCATAATGATGTAGCTGCAGATCTCGGCTGAGTGGGACTTTGAGGCCAGGGTGACTTTATAGCTTACTGGCCTTGGTTTAAGGGAGTAACTTTGCACCGTATCAGGGTGGATAAAACTCTCAGTGCTCACGCTATCAAAAAGGCATTTAGTCAACTGATCATTGATTGAGATGTCCATCATAGACCAGGAGAGTTGATGCGAGCTGTTTTGATCCGGTATCATGGAGGCCAGAGTTGGTTCGTGGTCTGCCCTGCAATAGTCTGGGACCATAATGGCAGTGCCCATGTGGTGGTGTAGTTATCCCCAGAGGTTGACAGCATCCAAGATGTCGGCCTCCACATCACGTCATGGTCACCTTCAGAAGAGGACAGCGGCCAAGACGGTGGCCCCCATGCTGCACACATAGCAGTGCTAGGACAGGATGGAGATTGCAATTGACATACCTTTGCGTGATGCCCCTTCTTTCTGCACTTCGAGCACGTCGTGTCTGTTGCCAGGCAGTGTTTGCGGGAGTACTATGGTTGGCCCCCTTCTGCACTTCGAGCACGTCGTGTCTGTTGCCAGGCAGTGTTTGAGGGAGTACTATGGTTGGCCACCTTTTGCACTTCGAGCACGTCGTGTCTGTTGCCAGGCAGTGTTTGAGGGAGTACTATGGTTGGCCCCAAATGTAGCCATTTGGGTGGTTCTGGGAGACCACGGGCTCGTTCATTGGACGTGGTAGTGGACTGCTGGCCTGTAAACCCATGTCCCAAGATGGCAGCCTCCATGTGGACCCCATGCTATAGGTTGAGTGAAGTTCCATGTTACGGACGTCGATCTCCAGTCATAAGGTCGATCGTCCCTTTCAAGCCCAACTGCTGGACTAGCCTCTGGCGCACCTAGTCCAATCTGACACCTGTGACATGGACATCCTGGATCATATCCTCAGTGTTTTTGGCGGCTGACACCAACTGGAATTTGCATGTTCATGCGAGTCCTGTCAAGACCCAGAGGAACTCATCGCTCGATTCACCCAGTTACTGTCTGCAGGAGGCCAGCATGTGTCTGGTGTACACTTCATTGACTTTCTCCCTGTATCAGTCGTTGAGTACGTCCATTGCTTCCCTGTACATTGAGGAACACTCAATGTCCGACCCGGGAGAAGAGTAGGTGCAGCTTGTTGGCCTCCATGGCCACGATTCTGGAGGACTTTTGCAGAAAGACCTCAAAGCGGCGTAGCCAGAATTCAAAGCAGCCTGAGGCTTCAGGTGATTGTGGGTCAATCTCCAGCTTTGAGAAATGTTTCACCGTTGGAAAAAAATTATTGTAAATAAAATTGATGCGCTATCAATAAATCAAAAGAATAGAGTTACCAAAACATAGGCTTTTATTTATAATAAACGTGAAGGTCATCCTGTGCGGTGTCCCAGGCTTTCTGGGAGGGGTTATGGTGTTGGAGCCTTTATACAGGGTCAAGAGCGAGGAGCCATGGGTCCAATCACAGAGTGAGGCGGAGCCAGATCAATGAGTGGACAGCAGATCACCACAGTGTCTTTGTCCCAGACATCATGGAGGGTGCTCTCTATCTATCTATCTATCCATCAACCTACCTACCACTTATCTCTATCTCATCTTTCTACCATCTAACTCTTTATCTATCTACATATCTGCCTGCTATCTATGTATGCATCTATCAACCTATCCCTATCTATCTATCCATCTATCTATCAATCATCTCTATCTATCTATCAACCATCTCTATCTATCTATCTATCTATCTATCTATCTATCTATCTATCTATTAATTCCTCTTTTATCCAAGATACATTCCCCATATTGCCTTTGAGATTATATTTAGTCAAAGCCATGTAGCAAATCAAATATTTTACTCAAATTGTTATTTTTCTGTAAAAAAAACTATATTAATGATAATCTCTTTTTTTCCCTTTAGAGGATAGATGGGAGTTAGGAGGGTGGTGGGGAGGGAGGGAAGGAAGAGTGTGGTGGGGAGGGAGGGAGGTATTAGGTTTATACAACATGTATTTCTTTTTATGTGTATATAATCCATTGAAATATGATTGTGGTTTTAAAAAATTCTTAAATAAAATATTTTTAAAAAACTATATTAGAAGTGACCCTTTCAACTGTTGGAGTGAAGCATCTGAATTTGCAGTGTTTTGTTTTGAAGAGAAAGGTAATCGTAAGAGAAGCAACAGTGACTCCCTTTTTTCCTTTTGGTAGGTTTCAAAATTTAAAAAACAAGATGGATATGCTGCGATGAATTCGGAGGAAGTCATTACTCAGGAGACTGACAGCTATTTGTATAGCAGACAATGAACATTTATCAATGTTGCCTTCAGTGGGTCTCTTTCCATATGGTGAAGTGTTTAATAAAAGGTTTACGACAGATTATTGTGTTCAGAGGTAGATTATTGCTTATTTACACAGTGTAATATCTGACTGTGCTTTGGAGTGGATCAAGGCAGTGCAATTCACATAATGTATGGAAGGAGAAGGAGCTGATAAAGTGGATAACAAACAACTAATGAAATGTAATTAAATCAGAAGACATACCATCATTTCCTCAGCAGGTGCAGCCTCCATTATAGCTGCAGGGGTGATGCCATATATTCAACTTCCTTCTGTGTTACTGAATGTTTCAGTCAACAGCGAGGCAATGGAACGAAAAAATTAGCAGTATGTGATCATTAATTCCGCCATTATGGCTTCAGTAGACTGCCCTACATTTTTGGCTAATAAGGCAAGTAAACGAGGAAGTGCTAGCTCCCAGTGAGGTAAGGCCCAAAAGTTTCTTTAATTAATTTAGTTAACTTACGAGTAGGTAATGGAGCCAGTAGTTACGGCGGTGCAGTGCTCCAGGATGTCAGGGACAGCACGTTTGTTCCTGATGACAGCACCTGCAAAAGGTGCGTCCAGTTGCAACTCCTGACAAACAGAAGTAGGGGACTGGAGCTGGAACTGGATGAACTCAGATCGTAAGAGAGGCAGAGGTTGTGATGGACAGGAGTTTTCAGAATTTATTGCAAGTCACGAGATTTGTTTTTTTTTGCAGCAGGCAGCGTCATGGAGCAAACATTCATATTATAACCACCTTACAACAATAATGTATAAACAATTTTTAAAAATTAAAATATCAGTGCACGAAAAGTAAGGCAGTGTCTTTGGTTCATTGATTATTCAGGAATCTGATGGCAGTGGTTAAGAAGCTGCCCTTGTACCGCTGAGTGCTTGTCTTTAGGCTCCTGTACCTTTTCCCTGATGGTAGCAGAGTGCAGAGGGCATGGCCTGGTGGCAGGGGTCTTTGAGGATTAGAGGATTAGAAGCTGCTTTCTTAAGACTCCGCCTCATGTAGATGTCCTCGATGCTTGCTATGGTGCCTGTGTTGTTGCAGGCCGAGTTAACCAGTTTATTCTTGTCCTGAGAGTTGATGCCTTCACACCAGGCAGTGAAGCAACCAACCAGAATGCTCTCCACCTGTAGAAGTTTTCAAGAGTCTTTGGTGACATACTGTACCTCCTCAAACACCTTACAAAAGTATAGCCGCTGGCGAGCCTTCTTTGTGATTGCATCAAAATGGAGGATCCAGGATAGATTTTTGGAGATGTTAACACCCAGGAATTTGAAGTTCTTGACCCTCTCCACTACTGATCCCTCAATGAGGGCTGTCATGTTCCTCTGACTTCCTTCTGGTCCACAATCATTTCCTTGGTTTTGCTAACGTTGAGTGCAAGGTTGTTCTCATTACACCATTCAATGAGCTGATCTATCTCCCTCCCGTACATTTCCTCATTGCCGTTTGTGTTTCTGCCATTAACTGTGGTGTGGCGTCATTGGCAAATTTGCAGATAGTATTGGAATTGTGCCTGGCTACACAGTCGTGGGTGTATAATGAGTAGAGCAGTGGCCTAAACACGCATCCTTGGGGTGCGCCTGTGTTGATAATCAGAGGGGAGGAGACATTGTTTCCAATTCATACTGACCGTGGTCTTCCAAAGAGAAAGTCAAGGCTTCACTTACGGAGCTGGGTACAGACACCCAGAGTTTGTAGCTTCTTCACCAGCACTGAGGGAATAACGGTATTGAAGGCTGAGCTGTGGTCGATGAAGAGCAGCCATATGAATGGGTTGCTGTTTTCGAGATGTTCCAGAGCTCAGTAGAGAGCCAGCAGGGATGCAGTGCTGCCGGAGCGCCGCTCCGGCACTTCATGGGCAGCTCCGGCACCTGCTTGTTGCCATTTCTGGTGAGCTCCTGCACCTAAACATTTTGCACTGCACCCCTGAGAGCCAGCGATATTGCATCTACAGTGGAGCGATTGTGACGATAGGTGAATTGCAGGGGTTCCAGATCTTTCCTTAGGTACATGTTCATTCTGGCCACGACCAGCCTCAAAGCATTTCATCACAGTAGAAGTTAGTGCTACTGGGTGATAGTCATTGAGGCAGCTCACGCTTCTCTTCTTGGGTACTGAGAAGATTGATGCCGTTTTTGAAGCAGGTGGGAACCTCTGTCTGCAGCAATGAGAGGTTGAAAATGTCTGAACACTCCAGCTAGTAATACTCCTAGCCTTGAAATGGACACATTTCAAACCCTCTGACTGTTTACCTTTTTCTTTATGTCCCCTGCCTGACCTCACCAACTCAGAGCATATGGCATCATGCTTTTATCCTTCGACCCAATCTCTGCCCTCACCCTCTGATTCCCACCCCCCCTGCCAAACTAGTTTAAACCCTTCCCAGCAGCTCCCTAGCTGGTAGGGAGACAGTCAACCCAGGAGACAGGTGACTGTCAGGAGAGGGAAGGGGAAGAATGAGAAAGAGCAGAGCTCCCCTGTGATGGGTCCCCTTAACAAGTGTACTGTTTTAGATGCTGTTGGAGGGTGCGGGGGGAGATGATCTACCAGGGACAAGTTGAGATGATTACGTTTCCATCGTCACAGAGTTTACCACCCCCCCACTGGTTCAGAAGGGAAGGGGGGGAGAAGAGAGCTGTGGTAATTGGGAACTCATTGGCTAAGAGAGCAGATAGGAGGTTCTGTGAACAAGATGACATATTGCCTCCTAAGTGGCAGGATCAGGGACGTCTCTGATTGAGTTCGTCTCGTTCTCGAGGGGGAGGGTGAGTAGCCAGATGACGTGAGGACCAATGACATAGATAGGAGTAGGGATGAGGTCCTGAAGAGGGAATATAGAGAGTTAGGAAAGAAATTAAAAAGCAGGACCTCAGGGATGGTAATCTCAGGATCACTGCCAGAGAGGGTGGGAACAGGAAGTTGTGGCTGAAGAGATGGTGCCAGGGGCAGGGGTTCAGTTTTGTGGATCATTGGGATCACTTCTGGGGAAAGTCTGACCTGTACAAAAAGAACGGGCTGCACCTGAACTGGAAAGGGATCAATATCCTAGTGGGTAGGTTTGCTCGAGCTGTTGGGGAGGGTTTAGACTAGTTTGGCAGAGTAGTGGGAATCAGAATGTGAATGCAGAGATTAGGGTAGAAGGACAAAAACATGATGCTCTGTCTCTGTGCTCTTAAATGGTGAGGAAGGACAGGCAGGGGATAAAACATATTTCAACGCCATGAGTATTAGGAATCAAGGGGATGATCAGTACGTGGAACTGCAATGTTGTGGTCGATACAGAAACCAGTCAGGAGGAAGGGCAGGATTGGCTGATGCAGATACCAGGGTTTAGATGTTTTAAAAATAATAGAATGGGAGGTAGGAAAGAGGTAGGGGAGTAAAATACTTATCAAGGATAGTATCTGAGCTATAGAAAGGGAGGAGGCTGCAGAGGGATTGTCCACTGAGTCGGTGTGGGTGGAAGTCAGAAACAGGAAGGGAGCTATCACTGAGCTGGGAGAAGTCTATAGGCCCCCAAAGAGCCCTCGGGACACCAAGGAGCAGATAAGCAGGCAGATTTTGGATTGGTGCGACAAATACAAGGTTTGTTATGGATGATTTCAACTCTCGTAATATTGGCTGGCCCCTACTGACTGCAAGAGGAATAGGAGGGGTTGAATTTGTTAGGTGTGAGCAAGATGGATTCCTGACACAGTATGTGGACTGGCGACTGCTTCTATGACACAGGTAGATTTATGATGTGTACCTTGGAATTTAGAGATTCAGGAAAGGAACAGAGTTAGTTTCAATCTTGCCTCAGCCTCCATTATAACTGCAGGGGTGGCCCATGGCTGGGAGGATGTGGAGGCTTTGGAAAGGGTAAGAAGAGGTTTACTTGGATG
Source organism: Narcine bancroftii (assembly GCF_036971445.1). Classification (NCBI taxonomy): domain Eukaryota; kingdom Metazoa; phylum Chordata; class Chondrichthyes; order Torpediniformes; family Narcinidae; genus Narcine; species Narcine bancroftii. Next base: position 363,381,055 of record NC_091470.1, on the reverse strand, counting down.
TTGCCTGGTGTAGAGAGCAAAATTATGGGGACGGACTGGGAAAAAAAAAAGTTGGGTAGTTTTCTCTAGAGTGGAGGAGACTATGAGGTGACCTGATTGAAGAAAGCCATGGGAGGCTTGGTCAGGGTGGACAGTCAAAACCTTCCCGGCAGAGTCAACGTACCCACATGCTGGAGGACATGCGTTTAAAGTGAGAAATGGGAAAGTTAACCCTTTGCACCCCCATCCTAATTTTTTAGAACTACCGACAAGCACATATACTCCGGACCAAGGCATTATCATTTTTATACCCCACCACCAGCTGGTTTATATTGGTCTTTGTAACTACTAAGTGTAAAAGGTAAAAGCAGCTGCTTTGACCCCACAGCAAGAAAATATACTGGAAGTAAAGGGACGAACATTCAAAGTTGTTGTTTGAGTATCAAGGATTATGTGGGGTATGAACAGAGACATTATGTGGTATCAGTAAATGAACAGACCAACCAACTCCATTTACCCATGGACCCAGTCTGGAATATAGGTTAAGTTATGTACGGTTAAAAATGGCCGGAGTCCAAAGGGATAAAGGAGGTATGTGGAGGGTGCCTGGAGCAGGCAGTCAGGGACGTGGTGGAAGCAGATACAATGGTAGCATTGAAGAGGCTACATCTAGATAGACACCTGACCCTGGAAAGGAAAGAAGGAATATGTACCAGGAGCAAGCAGCAGAGTTTGATTTGGGCATCAGCTTCAGCACAGATATGTGGGCCGAAGGGCTTTACTCTTCTATGGTCTGTGGTTGAAAGGGAGCTGGTCACATCCTCTTCTCTCCGGGTCTGTGTCTAAGATGGCGGCACCTGTGCTCGGCAGTGGCCTTGAGGGGTTGCAGACTCCAGGGGAAAGCAGGGTACCAGAAACTTGTAGAACATTCCGCCCGCCCCCCGCACCATCCCACTTAGAGAAGGAGACTAGTGACCATGGGGTTCAGCGGCTGAGGGACCCACACAGGCTGCGAGCTGCTGGACAATGCCTCGTATCCCAACCAGGATTCAAAAGGGTGCTGAGGGCAGGAAAGGCCTCGGGTGCTGAAAGCTTTCTGATCATCTTGGAGGTTTGAATAGGTGCCTGGGAGGCTGTAGAGGCTATGGGAGCACTGGAGGCAACTCCTCAGACACTCAGTTTCTTTGAAGGGACTCTCTTTTGCTTCTCTTTGGCTTGGCATAAGGGGTGCCAGGCAACACTAAATGGTGACGTTTTGTCAGCCTTTTGGCAGGCAGAATGCAATTTTGGGTAATATTACATTCTGTACTATTACATGATAATAAGAGAATCTTGAGTCTTCTTCATCCAGTTGAGAAGTAGATTCACGAGGGTGAGGTCCCACACCCATCAGTTTTATAGACAATTTCTTTCTTACTGTTATCACATTCCTGAATGAACCTCACACTAGTAAAACAATGCTGCGTTTGGTCTGTTCTACTAACTTCTCTCTCTCTCTCTTTCTCTGTGCTATTTTTAATTGCTGTATTACGGACGAGTTGATTGGTTGGACTGCTTGCAAAACAACTTTTTTTTTCTATACCTAAGTACACATAGAAATAATCACAAGATAAAGGAGCAGAAGCTGAAGCAGGCCACTAGGCCCATCGAGTCTGTTCCATGACTCTCCACTAAGCTGAACTATGCTCACACCTAGTTCCAGTTACCAGCCTTATCCCCTTATCCCTTGATACCCTGACTAATGAGATACTTACCCATTTCCTGTTTAAATACTCCCAGTGATCCAGCCTCCACTGATGTATGGGGCATTGAGTTCCACAGATCCATGACTCTCTGACTAAAGAAGTTCTTCTCTCTGTTTTAATTGGACAACTTCTAATTTTAAGACTATAATCCCTGTCCCCGATTCACCCATCAAGGGAAACACCTTATCCACATTCAATCTGTCAAAACCTTTCAATATTCAAAATGTCTCCTATACCCCAATCAATACAACCCAAGAACTGCCAAACGCTCCTCATATGCTAGCCCCTGTATTCCAGGAATCAACCTAGTAAATCTCCTCTGCAACCTCTCCAACAACATCACATCTTTTCTAAGAGACAGGGGTCTCACCAGTGCCCCATAGAATCTCATTAACACCTCTCTACTCTTATACACTAATTATGAACTCACCTGAACTTGTAAGATTTTCGGCTGCAGTGGACAGTGAGTAAGGCTTTCAAAGTTGCAATGTGGACAAGTCTATTGTGTTGCAGTTTGGGAGGACTAACCAAGGCTAGACATGCACGGTAAAGAGCAGGGCACAAAGGATTGCGGAAGAACAGAGGGATCTGAAAGTGGCGTCAAAGGTCGATAGAGAGCTTTTGGTACTTTTGCCTTCATAAATCATTCTATTGAATATTGGAGTTGGGATGTTATGGCGAAGTTGTACAAGACATTGACGAGGCCAGATCTGGAGTATTGTGTGCAATAACCAAACCACAGCAAAGATATCAATAAGATTTAAAAAGTGCAGAGAAGATTTGCAAGGACTTGAGGAGCTGAGTTATAGGGAAAGGTTAAACACATCATTCTTTATTCCCTGGAGTGTAAGAATGAGGGGAGATTTAATATATAACATTTTGAGGTGTTTAGCTCGAGTAAATGCAAACAGGCTTTTTCCACTGAGGTTAGGTGAGACAAGGGTTAAGGGTGAGAGGTGAAATGTTTGAAGGGAACATTGGGAGGAACTTCTTCACTCAGAGAGTGCTGGGAGTGTGGAGTGAGCTGTCAGTTGAGGTGGTGAATGCAGGGATGATTTCAACATTCACGAAAAATTTGGATAGGTACTTAGATAGGAGGGAAATTGAATGGGTGCAGATAAATGGGACAAGGCAGAAAAATAGTTTGGCATTGACTAGATGAGCCAAAAGGCCTGCTTCTCTGCTGTTAGTATTCCATGGTTCTAGAGTTCTAAAAAGGGAAGTGGGGTGAGCTGGATTGAATGCGTAGACTGGCCACAGACACATGGAGCAGAGTCGGCCACTTTCCTTGCTCTGTCATTCATTGGCTGAAACAAAAGAAGATTTAGAAGTCACACCACAGTATCTGTAAGGTGCACCCAGAGAGAACACGGCTCCTCCTGGAAAACATTACCTGTCTCCATGTCTTAATTAACTCAGAGAACGCAATTGCACAAATACTTAACAAATTAAAAACGCACCGACACACAAATAACCATCATAAATTGAACTAAAAAGAGATCTACTTTTTCCTAATCTTCTCAACTGAAAATTTGCAATACACACTTGATTTCACAATTTAATTTACAATCCTATTTACAGGATGTGGCACTGAGACTGAAAGAGGCCAATAAATGGATGACACAACACAAGACATCTTGGTACCAATCGTACAAATGATTATTGATCATTGAATGTATTTCTAAATATTAATTAAAACATTCTCATTTTAATTTCGTTCATCTACTGTAAATCATTGCCACCGTGTATTGTTGCTAAATTTTCTCAAGAGTTACAGTGTGATATTCAACATTTCTACCGTACAATTCTCGGTTGCCTCCCATCTTCATAGCTTGAGGAACAATCTCCATCATAGCGCGGTTCTCGTGGTGTTTCTGGCAGCGTTTGGTGCTCTCTGGAGCAGACATTTCTGCCAGCCTCAGCGGGTGCACCTTGGTCATAACGTACTGAGCAGGTAAAGAATTATAAATTTAAATTTGAATTTTAAATATAGGCGTAATGCAAGGTAACAGGCCAAATAGATCATGCCACCCAACATCAACCAATTGACCTACAAACCTTTGTCGTTTTGAATGGTGGGAGGAAATAGAGCACCCAGAGGAAACCTAATCTAGCGTACAAACTCCTTACAGACAATGCGGATTCAAACCGCAGTTATGATCACAGACAATGCGGGATTCGAACCCCATTCCTGATCACAGACAATGTGGGATTGGAATCCAGTCCCGATCACAAACAATGAGGGATTTGAACCCCAGTCCCGATCTCAGACAATGCAGGACTCGAACCCCATCCTGATCACAGGCAATGCAGGATTGGGACCCCAGTCCCGATTACAGATAATGCGGAATTAGAACCCCAGTCCCGATCACAGACAATGCATGATTTGAACCCCAGTCCCGATCGCAGACATTGCGGGATTGGAAGCCCCAGTCCCGATCGCAGATGATGCAGGATTCAAACCACAGTCCCAATCACAGACAATGTGGGATTGGAACCTCAGTCTCTATCTCAGACAATGTGCGACTCGAACCCCATCCTGATCACAGTCAATGCAGGATTGGAACCCCAGTCCCGATCGTAGACAATGCAGGATTGGAACCCCAGTCCCGATCGCAGACATTGTGGGATTGGAACCCCAGTCCCGATCGCAGACAATGCAGGATTGGAACCCCAGTCCCGATCGCAGACAATGCGGGATTCGAACCCCAGTCCTGATCGTAGACAATATGGGATTCGAACCCCAGTCCCGATCACAGACAATGCGGGATTCAAACCCCTATCCCGATCACAGACAATGCGGGATTCAAACCCCAGTCCCGATCACAGACAATGCATGATTTGAACCCCAGTCCTGATCGCAGACATTGCGGGATTGGAACCCCAGTCCCGATCGCAGATGATGCAGGATTCAAACCACAGTCCCAATCACAGACAATGTGGGATTGGAACCTCAGTCTCTATCTCAGACAATGTGCGACTCGAACCCCATCCTGATCACAGTCAATGCAGGATTGGAACCCCAGTCCCGATCGTAGACAATGCAGGATTGGAACCCCAGTCCCGATCGTAGACAATGCAGGATTGGAACCCCAGTCCCGATCGCAGACATTGTGGGATTGGAACCCCAGTCCCGATCGCAGACAATGCGGGATTCGAACCCCAGTCCTGATCGTAGACAATATGGGATTCGAACCCCAGTCCCGATCACAGACAATGCAGGATTCAAACCCCAGTCCTGATCGCAGACAATGCGGGATTTGTACCCCAGTCCCGATCGCAGACAATATGGGATTCGAACCCCAGTCCTGATCGCTGGCGCTGTAATAGCATTGTGCAAACCGCTACACTAACTGTGTCAAACAATTAATCTGCTGTCTCTCTAGTTTGCCTCCCATGTCTGCATGTTTGTTCATTTAAAGCAGTACAGAAATAACAGAATTCACTAAGATATCAGGACATAATCTTAAACCCATCTCATCTCTTCTACCCAATGGTCTTCATTGTACTGGTCTTACAACAGCACCCTGAGTTCACTTCACACCTTCTCCCATTCAGTGGTTGTGAAGTTGGAGGCTTTATGCAGGCATATAAAATCCAAAGGTCACTCAACGTAGACAGCTGTGTCCACACCAAGCATCTATCTATCTTTGTTGATCAGTTCAATGCTGACCTCCGCCTGGAGATGGCACGTTATCCCAGTGACTGTCTGTTTCAGTTTCCACCCAATTTATGAAGATATGGGTTGGGGATTTTAAATGGCCCCTAATGAACGAATGCTAGAAACTGGGAAGAGTTGGCGGGAATGTAAGGAGAATAAAATGAGACTGGCATAAATGGCCTTTTGGCGGTCGACACCGATTCAATTGGCTGTCAGCCCTGTTTCTGTGTTGAAGGCGGAGCAATGAAAAGCACACAGGAGAGGCTTACCAGGATGAAGGGCCCAAACTGAAAACATTGGTTATTACTCTTATCTTTGCTACATAAAGGATACTGCTTTACCAGCTGAGTGCTCCAGCATTGTGTTTTCACTTCATCCGTGGTGTCTACCTGGTTTTGAGGATATGAGCTAAGGGGATAGATTGGGTAAACTTGGCTTGTTTCCTCCGAGGAGACTGAGGGGGAGACCTGGAGAAGGTTTATAAAGTGATGAGAGGCATTGATAAGGTGGACATTCAGAATCTTTTCCCCAGGGTAAAAGTGTCATATGCTGGAGGACATGTTTAAGGTGGGGGGAGGAAGTCTAAAGGAGGTGAGGTGGTCAAATAATTTACTCCGAGATTGGTGGGTGTCTGAGCCGGGCTGCCAGGAGTGTTGGTGGGTGCAGAAACAATAGTTGCATGTCCAGAGCAGAAAGCCCTGCAAAAGGTAGTAGACACAGGCAACCCTTCGCACCATCGGGAATGTCTAGAGGGAACGCTTCTGTCCGAGAGCAGATCCAGCACACGCTCTGTTCTCGCTGCTGCCATCAGGAAAGAGTTGTAGGTGCCACAAGGCTCGCACCACCAGGTTCAGGAACAGCTGCTCCCCCTCCACCATCAGACTCCTGAACGACAAACTCTATCAGGGACTCCTTTAAAGGCTCGCATTTTATTGTTTTTTTTTCCTCTCTGTATTGGACCGTCAGTTTGTTTAAATTTCTTTATTTGTTTACATTTGTACATTGAATCTGTTTTTCTTTGTTGCACCACGAATAAGTGGTCATTCTGCCAGGCCCGCAGAGAAAAAAAAAGATATCAGGGTTGTATCTGAGGCCATGTGTGTACTCTAACAATAAATCTGAACTTTGATTTGAACCTTAGATAGACTCGCGAATATGAAGGGGATGGAGGGATATCTATCACGTGTAACCAGCAGAGGTAATGCACGAAAGTCTGCGGGCACCCTGGTTGAAGTAAAACGATGCTGATTAAACGCAGCAGGTCAAACGCAGTTGAAATAAAGGTACTGACGTTTCGGGCTTGAGCCCTTCATCGAGGTATCAAGCTAAGCAGCGGAGCTTTAGTTCGAACTGGACATCATGTTCACCACACACACCTGGGCCAAACGGTCCCTTCCTGGGCTACGCAGAGCTAATCATTTTAGGAGCCGGTGCTCACCAAAAAATGGCGACAAGGAGGTGCCTGAGCTGCCCCACGAGGAGCCGGGAGAAGCCCCCTGAGGCGCCAGAGCGACAGTCCGGTGAGCTCCAGCACCACTTGCACCCCTAACGCTGTTCCAACTTCTATGTTCTAAGTTCTGTAAGAAACCCTCTATTACGATCATTCATAATAACAACTAAAGTTGCATCATCCAGCATCAAGCAAAAAGACTTAAAGCATCTCAATATCTTAAATTAAAAAAGTGGTATTTGTTTAAATGCTGAGAGATTGAAAGTAAACTAAAGCCTCTGGTACCCAAAAATCAAGCAACCGGCAGCCTCAAGCAATGGGCAAAAAAAAATATATTGAGGAAAATAAATAAAAATTAAAATAAATAAGATTAAAATAACAGGTAAAACGTATGTGCATTTAAAATTACCTGATTGAAGTGAACTTTACATAATTAAGGATAATACTGAATTATTTTCAAGTTTCTTCACATTTTACACAGCTTAAGGGGAGTGCAGTTTACTTCAACAGCAACCAGACTCCGAAGATCTACTTGTGATGGTCAGTACAGTGTAGTATTTTTGTCTTTTAAACTGTTTATTTTTAATGCAGGTATATTAGTTCGGCATTGTAAGAGTAAAGGCCCTTTCAGGTGGACCCTCCGTCTTGAGGGTGGCGGCAGGAGTGGATCTTACCTGGAGGATGCACCTTTCAGGCTGCTTGCACCATTGCCTGGTCCACCTGAAAGGGCCTATTCATATCCAGAAGCTCCTTGTGGCCCCCTCCAGATCTGATGGAGATGGGCCAACTGGTGCCGCAGCGCCACCCATCATAAATATGCGGCATATCAATGGCTGTCTTCCCTACCTATAATCCCCCATGCAGGTGGAACCACTCTGTGTTTTCCACAACAGTTCCAGCTGGGTGGGGGATTATGAGAAGGGATGACCGCCATTGCTCTGCCACATTTTGAGCCACAGAGAGTGGCTCCGGTGCAAGAGCAGCCAGCTGACGTCCCCAGCCAGCCGTCCATGCCCTGATGTCCCCCGCTGGTGCCCCTGCCCCGACGTTTCTCATCAGCCGCCCCTGCCCCGATGGCCCTCACTGACTTCCCCTCCACAGTGGGGCGGTTTCTGTTAGGTAGCAGGGCAGGGGGAGGGGTTGTGGCTTTCAGGCAGTGGGGAGTTGGGTCACCAGCTGATAGAGTCATCAGCCTCACCCCCAGGCACTACCTACAGTGGCTGCACATTCAGGTTCCTCAGTGGAGCCCAGCACTCCACTGATTATCCCTCCCCGAGGGGGTTGGCGTCGGCCCCTCGGAGGCCCTTCTGCTGCATTCAGGTGAGTATGTCTTTAACTGCAAGGGGGAGATTATGCAGCTTTACACTGGGGTTTCAGGCCGCCTGAAAGGCCTTTATGTCTCAAGCAAGCGGAAAATACACTTATCCGGCATTTATCAATCCCCATAGGTGCCAGAAACCAGGAACATCACTGTACAGTGTCCTGTGAGGGCTATCTATCTTACGCAACTCACTGAAAATCAGCAGGTATATTCAGCAATCGAACAGGAAGGCAGGCAATAAGCTGCCATTCATTGCAAAAGGATTTGATGTGAGAGTAGAGACATTTTGCACTAATTATAGAGGCCCATTAAGATGGCATCTGGAATATAGTTAACAGTGTCGCTTTCTCAGGAAGGATATTTTTATGACAGTAGGAGTGCAGCAAAAGTTCACCAGATTGTTCCCTGGGATGGCGTGCATTTTGTTTGGAAGAAAGTTTAAACAATTTGAGGCTCTATTCTCCCGAGTTTATTGGAACAAGTGGTGATCTCATTGAAATTGACGATTGTTTTGCAAGTAAACATAGAAATGCCAGAGGAACTCAGCAGGTCATGCAGCATCCATGGGAGGTAGAGATTTATAACTGGCCTTTTGGGCCTTTGAGGTATGAGTAAAAAGTAGGCAGGTGCCTGAAGTAGAAGGCTGGGGAGAATGAAAGAAAGGGCAGTGGGAGGAGCAGAGACCAACAGACAAAAGGTGTTCATTAGACATGGACAGGAGGTGTTGGACACCAATATAAGTTGCCCCAATAACTGCAGTGACAAAGACTTGAGGGGAACGATAGGCTTTATTGCACAAAAGACTTGAGCTGGCCTGGATCCAGATTAGGGAAGGGAAAGGTGGCCTGACCTTTATGGGCCCAGGGAAGGAATCCAGGTAATAGTGTCATCAAGGGGTGGGCCAGCATGAGCCAATTAGCATATATAATCCATACCATTACAGGAGGGCAGGAGAAAACTGGTCGGGGCAGAGGGTGGCTTTGTGAATGCAGAGCTCCAGGAATGGAGACAAAGGGAAAGAGAGTCAGAGAGACCGAGCTTTAGGAAAGAGAAATGGGGATAGATGGGAAGGGGTCATCAGAAACTGGAGGTCAATGTTAATGCCATCTGGCTGTAGGGGGCTTAGATGCAATATGAGGTGTTCCTCCAATTTGTGGGTCTGCTAGTCTGATGGTGCATGAGACCATAGAGCGGGGAATTGTAATGAATGGCCATTGGGAGATCTGCGCTATTGTGGCGGAAAAAGCCCAAGTGCTCAACGAAGCGGTCTCCCAGTCTGTGTCCAGTCTCTCAGGTGTAAAGATGACCATAACTGAAGCACCAGATGAATCTGGTGAGGAGGTTGAGGAGATTTGTTATGTCACCGAACACGGTCAAAAACTTCTACAGGTGCACTGTGGAGAGCTTTCTGGCTGGTGGCATCACTGTCTTTTATGGAGGTGCCAACTCTCAGGACAAGGCCTCAGAGGGTTGTTTAATTCGGTCAGCGACAACATGGGGACCAGTCTTCACTCCACTGAGGACATCTACATGAGGCGGTGTCTTAAAAAAGCAGCATCTGTCCTCAAGGACCCCCACCACTCAGGCCATGCCCTCTTCACTCTGCTACCTTCAGGGAAAAGGTAAAGGATTCTAAAGACGAGCACTCAGCGGCACAAGGACTTGTTAATCCAGATTCCTGGATTAACAATGAATCAAAGACACTGCCTTATTCTAATTTTAATTTTTCTTGGACTATTTTTATTTATTTTGTAAAGTGGGTGATATAAATATTTGCACTTCGACACAGCCAGAAAAACAACAAATACTGTGATGTGTCCATGACAATAAACTCTGATTCAATAATTTTTATGAGGTTTGACAGCCTACATGCAGAACTGATGCTTCCTTTGGCCGGGATGTCCAGTACGAGGAATCACAATTGTGGAATGATGTGTCGCCCCAGAAAATATGATAAATCGTTTCTCAAAGTTGAATTTGTCTACCAAAGAGAGCTGTTTTCAGATTTCAAGGGAATCAAGAGTTAGAGGGTTGATGAAGCAAGAGGGTTTATATGGAGAGATAGGCAGACGGGCAGTGAAAGGCAGCCAGTATATAGATATGCAGTTTTGTGACTTCATTAGGTCGAATAATTATGAACAAAAGGCCAAGATTCGAGGAAGACATAAATTACTTATAGATGGGGAAAATTATGGAGATAAGAAGGAGATGACATTAGGCTTGCGCAGATCAACACACACAACAGGGATGGGAGAATAGTGCCCGAGATGGTGATGTGCTAACTGAGCAGAAGATGCGGGTGATGGTATAACATGCAGAGTGCAGCTCTAAGTGGTGAAAATAGGCACATCATCTCCCTTCAACCCTTGTTGACCTGCTGAGTTTCTCCAGCATTGGTGTGTGTTGTACTGGACCCCAGCATCAATAGATTTTCTTATCGAATTGGATAAGATTGATCCAGCTTTTTGCACCCATGCCTTTTTCTGTTAAAATAATCGCAATGACCAATGAATTATTCCAAATGAGTAATGGGTAAAGTTTGCCAAAATTGAAGTGCGTTTTCAAGGGGGCTGTTCTATTTGCGTTCTCCTGCCTTTTTAGGGATCAATACTCATCGATCCTCTGGCTATGAGTTAGCCTCCTGCACTGGATTACTCGGGCAAAGTGCTTTTTACCTTTGCCGGTACTTTGGAACTTAGCACGGCAAATATTGCTACTTTTGAAATTGCATTGTATTAGCTTTGTTGAAGGTGAAATGTTTCTCTTCTTCCTCCGTAGCAGTTGATCACAAATGAGATAACACCACTAGGGATGTACTTGTCAAAATAAATGGAACGGCTGGTAAAGTGACCCAAGGGAAGTGAAGTGCTCAGGAAAGGGAAATGATTTGGCCTCCTCTGCAGTGGATGTTCTGTGCCTGAAAATGAAGATGTGTCTGCAATGAGTGAGGGAAAGAATATCTGTCCATGAAATGTCACAGCTGGTGACCTAGTTATATTCTTATTCCCCCACTTGAGTTACTTTGGCAATTTTCTTTCACATAGACATCAAGTCCCAGTATTAATATCTGCCGAAAAGAAATAATCCTGCAAGTCATGCCCTGTAAGTTCTAAAGTGAGTGTTGTGATCAAAGCCAGTCACTTTCATTTCGTATTGTGGAATCCGTGATGAGATAGGGAATAACATTTTGGGTGGGAGAACTTCTCAGCGCTATCATAAAGATGAATACTGACTTCAGGGGATCCGTCAGTAACAAACGCATCAGGAATGCTCAGAAAGTTTAATATCAACTGAACCCTTGGAGCAGTCCACTGTTACCTTTTAATTCTTCTTCCTGCAACTTCAGCTAAGTCAGTTTGCTTTCCCCTTATGAGTTTATGGAGCTATTTATTTTGCCCAAGGCTGAGCATTCTGGGACGGAGTCAGTATGGGGGATCTGCGCTAAGCATCAACCACCTATTTTTACACAAGTCATTTTGCTCCCCCGCCCCCAAACATTCCCATCAACTGAGCAGTGTATCTCAGAAACTCATGCAAATTCCACCCCCCCACCCCTTCATGCAGGACCCCCACTACCCTGGTCACAACCTCTTCTTGCTGCCACTTTTAGGAAGAAGGTCCAGAAGCCTGAAGTCCAGCGACCCTGGGATCAAGATCAGTTTCTTTCCCATGGCTAGCAGGCTCCTGAACCTCGCCGTACTGCACTCATCTTGGACTGCTCGACATCAATGAAAGGACTAAATTTAAATTTTAGATTACATTCTTTCTTTAGACATACAGCATGGTAGCAGGCCGTTCCGGACCACAAGCCCGGGCCGCCCAATTACGCCAAAATGACATACAAACCCCAGTACATTTTGAAGGGTGCGAGAAAACCCGAGCGCCATGTGGAAACTCACGCAGACACGGAGAGAACGTACAAACTTTCTCTTTCAGAGATCACTGTTGCTGCAATAGTGTTGTTAACTGCTGCGCTATCTGTGCCGCTCTTCTCCACTACTGTAAAATAGCTTGTTATTCTTGCACTAATGCTAACATGTGAATATTTCTTATCTGCCCAACTGACATTTATATTCTTAATTTAAATTAAAGTTTTGTGACAGATTATGTTGTTTTTATATTGCATATGTTTTTGGAGGTAAATTGGGGCAGGTTTTTATAACAGATTTTATTTAAAATACTGGAGCTCTCCTCCTGCGAGACATGTCGGTGCCAAGAGCATTTGCAAAAGCTTTGGAGAGTGCCCAAGTGACTTCACTAATGGATTGTTATTTACAAAAAGGCATCAGATGAAAGAACTTGTTGGAGACACAGGCTGTCTGGAGGGAAAACAGGTTTTCTCTCAGAGAGTAGGGGGGGGGGGAGAATTCAGTTCTGCAGTTTTTACATTCATCAGCAGCGGCTGGGACTGGAACAGGACAAGCTGGCAAGCTTGAGGAAAACCTCATTTGGAAGACGGGTTAGTTCAGCTTGGTCAAAGCCCTTGTGGTTCATGCAAGAGGAGAGGACTGGCTGCCTAATGTTTCACTTGAAATAAGGGAAACAAAAAGGAACTCTATGGTGACCTGAAAGAAAGAGGTTATCATCTGGAGAACCCTGAGGGGTCAAGATTCGTCGGCAAGACACTGAAGTGTCTCATTAAAACGGAATCAGTTGTGGGTGTCCAGCGAACAACCAATCTCTCTCTGAAAACCAACGTGAACCTTCCTGAGTGGTGACCATTTACCTTTCGAGCACCAAAGCCTGGTGAACTTTATACATGTTAAATTCTGTGCACAGTAGAAGAATTGCCTGCAACCAGTGAACTTGGAGGAATGAGAAGTGAGATTGGACTGTGAACCAAAGAACTTTTCTGAACTTTTACACACACACACACACACACTATACTCATGTTCACTTAGAATTTGAAGGGGGTAAAGTAAGTTAATAGTGATAAGTTAAAGTGTGATCCCATTTTCTTGTTGAATGATAATTAAAAGCAACTTTTGTTGAAGTAACCATTTGTCTTGGTGGATATCTATTGTTGCTGGGTTTTGGGGATCTCTGGGCCCATAACAGAATACTATTGTAATTGTTTTTAAGTTTTTTTTGGCTGCAGCAAGTAAGAATTTTGGTGCACATGATAATAAGCCCATTCTCATCATCTCCCACTGCCCAAGAAATGTTATAAAGTTAGACAAACAGCACAGCAACAGGCCCTTCTTGCCCACAAATCCGTGCCACCCAAAATTCACCAATTAACCTACTGACCCTGTATGTTTTGAAGAATGGGAGGAGACCAGAGCACCCGAAAGAAACCCATGCAGACATGGGGAGAACGTACAAAGGCCATACAAACAGTGCCAGATTTGAACCTGGGTCGCTGGCATTGTGAGAGCATTTGCTCTATCCATTGTGCTGACCATGTCACCCCCAATATATTGATGGACCCAGAAAACACTCTCTTCCCCATCCTCCCCTCAGGGAGAAGGCTCAACAGTGTGAAAGTCAAGTCAAGTCAAGTCGCGTTTATTCGTCGCCATAAATCTTGCAGAACGGACCATGGAGCTGTTTATTTATATGGATAACTTAGCTCAGAAACTTTTTATAAATAACATATCATAACATAACATAACATAACAATTACAGCACGGAAACAGGCCATTAGGCCCTTCTAGTCCACACCGAACCAAACACCCCTTTCTAATCCCACCTCCCTGCACAATGCCCATAACCCTCCATCTTCTTCTCATCCATATACCTGTCCAACCTTTTCTTAAATAATACAATTGACTCCGCCGCCACTATTTCTCCCGGAAGATCATTCCACACAGCTACCACTCTCTGAGTAAAGAAGTTCCCCCTCATGTTACCTCTAAACCTCTGCCCCTTAATTCTTAACTCATGTCCTCTTGTTTTAAACTTTCCTCCTCTTAACGGAAATAGTCTATCCACATCCATTCTGTCTATCCCTTTCATAATCTTAAATACTTCTATCAAATCCCCTCTCAACCTTCTACGCTCCAAAGAATAAAGACCCAATCTGTCCAATCTCTCCCCATACTCCAGATGCTTAAACCCAGGCAACATTCTGGTAAACCTTCTCTGCACTCTCTCCACTCTGTTTATATCTTTCCTATAATTAGGCGACCAGAACTGCACACAGAACTCCAAATTAGGCCGCACCAACGTCTTATCCATGTGTCCGCAGAGTTCAGAAACCTCACGGCGTGGTGGAAAAACCCGTCTCGTAACCTGGTCATGAGGGCCCGAATGCTTCGGTACATCTTCCTGGATGGGGAACAGATTGCGGGAGGGGTGTGTGGAGTCCTTCACAAAGTTTCTGGCTTTCTGCAAACAATGGCTGTTATAAATGTCCATCATGGCAGGGAGAGAGGCCCCAAAAATCCCCTCAGCAGTTTTCACTATCCGCTGCAGGGACCTGCATTCTGGGATGGCGCAGTTCCCAAATTAGGTGATGATGCAATTACATAGGATGCATACTCTATAGAATGTATTGAGGATGGAAGCTGAACTCTCCTCAACCTCCACACGAAGTGGGAGTCACGTGATGGAGTAGTGGCCAGTAGGGAAATACCAGACCTCTCCAGAAAAGAAGAAATAAAGTGAAGAAAATACAAAGTTCAAGAAATACAAAATATAACAAATAAAAGATAAAGTTGTAGAGAAAATAAAGAAAATGGTACCCAAGAAAACAATGGGAAAAAAAGAAGAAAAGATGCCAGAAGAGAAAGGAGAAGGCCTTGCCTGCATGAAGAAACAGGGAGCCATCGTGGAGAAGAGATCCCATACTCCGAGGTTGGGGACAACCCCGCAGAGTCGTGATCTCCGACCACTGGACTGCAAAAATGGCGAGGATTCACGCGTGTGCAGTGCACTAACTAAGGAGAAGAACACCGACGGGAGGGGGGCCTCAACTGAGGAGTGGGCAAACACAATGCGACCAGCTGAGAGATGGCCAACATCAGGGGTCTCAGCTGGAAAAAGAGGAAAGCGACAGGAAAGGGAGTGAAAGGAAAGAAGAGCAGCAGCAGGAGGCCCAACAGATGTTTAGCCCAGAAGAAGAGGACCAACAGCAAGAAGCCAAGCAAGAAGAAGCCCAGCAATGTGAGACAAGCAACTCAACAGGAAAGTCAGAAGAGACACAGATACAAGGAAGAGAAGAAGAAGACACAAACACAGGTACAGACACAGAAGAAAAGGAAGAAGAAGAAGGAGACCAAGATCTGGACCAAGAAATAGAAAGTAAAACAGATGGACAGAATATTGATAAAGTTTTTTTTTAAGAACAAATGAGAGCATTAAAAGAATGGTTGACATTAGAATTTAGTGAAATGAAAAGAAAAATGAAAAGTGAATAGATTAGAGTTGGTCATGACAGAAATAGGGAAAAGATTAGAAAATGTGGAAGAACAAGAAACAGAAATGGAAGTGAATGACATAAGAAAAAAATTGGAAGAAAGTGATAAAAAAGTTAAAGAGTCACAGGAGTTGTTAGCTCAGAAAATTGATATGTTGGAAAATTATAGTAGGAGAAACAACATAAAAATAGTGGGCCTGAAGGAAGATGAAGAAGGCACAGATATGAAGGAATTTCATATCAAAGATCCTGGGAATGACAGAAATACAGGAAGGAATGGAAATAGAAAGGACACACAGAACACAAGCTCCAAACCACAGACACATCAAAAACCAAGATCCGTTTCAGTAAAATTTTAGAGATATATGACAAGAGAAAATATACTGGAGCAGGCAAGGAACAAAATAAGAGAAGACAATAAACCATTGGAATACAAGGGTCAAAAAATATTTTTTTACCCAGACATAAGTTTTGAACTCTTAAAGAAGAGGAAGGAATTTAATACAGCAAAATTGATCCTATGGAAAAAAAAGGTTATAAATTTATGTTAAGACATCCAGCTGTCCTTAAAATATTTATCCCTAGGGAGCAAAACAGATTGTTCTCGGATCCGGAGGATGCACGAGAATTTGCAGAACACCTGCAGGACAGAAGGAGAGATGAAGAGTTGTAACTAGAATGAAGAACGGCAATAAAATATATATAAAGATGTAAAAATAATGTATACGTAAGAACTAAAGAAGGGAAAGAGAAGGGAAGAAAGGAAGTAAGGGGGAAAAAAAGAGGGTGAGCTTTTTTATATGTGTTAAAAAAAAGTCTTTTCTGGGGGGAGTTGGGTAGGAGAGAATAACCGTCACTGCGAAATCAGTTGACACTTGCGAGCGAGTTTGCAATCCAAATGGAAATGGGCATTGTGGTTGCCCGGCAAAGGTTAAGGGGCAACTCAGAGAGGGGTGGAGGACATTTGGGGCTAAGGGAATATTGGATGTGGGAGTTGTTGAAGTATTTTATGTTTTAAATGTGTTATCATACATTGAGTTTAAAAAGGAAAAACTGAGAGATGAAAATGGGGAAAAGGTGGTGGTGAGGAAGCAGAAATTAGGTGTAAACAGGATATGAGATGGCCATGTTGAATTATATGACTATAAATATTAATGGAATACAAAACCAAATTAAACGGAAAAGGCTATTAAATTTACTGAAAAAAGAAAAAAAATAGACACAGCATTTGTGCAGGAAATGCACCTAACTGAAGTGGAACATAGTAAATTAAAGAGAGACTGGGTCGGGCACATAGCGGCAGCATCACATAATTCAAAAGCAGAGGTGTAGCTATATTAATTAATAAAAATGTACCAATCAAAATAGAGGAGGAAATAATAGATCCAGCAGGGAAGTATGTAATGATAAAGTGTCAGATATATTCAGAATTTTGGAATTTGCTCAATATATATGCACCTAATGAAGAGGATCAAATGTTTATGCAAGATAATTTTTTGAAGATTGTAGATACGCAGGGGAATATATTGATAGGAGGGTATTTTAACCTTAATTTGGATCCAATGTTGGATAAAACTGGACAAAAGACTAGCAAAAAGAATAAAGTGGCCAAATTTATGGTTAAATCAATCCAGGAAATGAAACTTATGGATATATGGAGGAGGTAGCACGCAAGGGAGAAGGAATATTCATATTATTCAAGTAGGCATAAAACATACTCAAGGATTGATATGTTTTTGTTGTCGGCCCATATTCAAGGGAGAGTTAGGAAAACTGAATATAAAGCTAGATTGATGTCTGATCATTCACCCCTGTTATTAGCAATAGAATTGGAGGACATCCCACCAAGAACAAATAGATGGAGGTTAAACTCCATGCTACTTAAAAGACAGGAATTTAGAGAATTCATTGAGCGCCAAATTAAAATGTACTTTGAAATAAATACGGAATCAGTGAAAGACAAATTTATATTATGGGATGCAATTAAAGCCTTCATTAGAGGGCAGATAATAAGTTATGTAACTAAGATGAAAAAAGACTACAATCGGGAAATAGAACAGTTGCAAAGGGAGATAGTAAGTACAGAAAAAGAATTAGCAACAAGGGATGATGTAACAAAAAGAAGAGAATTGGCGGACAAAAAAAAAACCCAAAACATTACAAAGGTATAAGGTGGAGAAGAACATAATGAAAATAAAGCAAAAGTATTATGAACTAGGAGAAAAAACACACAAAATATTAGCCTGGCAACTTAAAACAGAACAAGCTAAAAGAACTGTATTGGCATCAAGGAAAAAGGACAAACAAATTACATATAATCCAATGGAGATTGATGAGAACTTTAAGGAATTTTATGAACAATTAAACCAAACTGAAAATTAGAGGAAAGATGATAAAATAGAAGGGTTTTTAGCTAAAATTGATCTGCCAAAATTGCAAGAAGAAGAACAAAACAAATAGATAAAACCATTTGAAATAGTGGAAGTACAGGATATATTAAAAAAGCTGCCGAATAATAAAACGCCTGGAGAGGATGGATTCCCAATAGAATTCTATAAAACATTTAAATACTTATTAATTCCTCCTCTCCTGGAAGTAATGAACCAGATAGAAGAAACACAAAACTTGCCAGATTCATGTAAGACAGCAATAATTACAGTAATACCAAAGACGGGGAAGTATCCACTAACACTAGCATCATATAGACCAATATCTCTACTTAATTCAGATTATAAGATAATAGCAAAATTATTAACAAACAGATTGGCCGACTGTGTACCAAAAATAGTAAAACAAGATCAAACTGGATTTATTAAGAAGAGACAAACAGTGGATAATGTCTGTAAATTTATTAATCTAATTCATGCAGTTCAAAGAAATAAGAAGCCAACAGTGGCTGTAGCTTTAGACGCAGAAAAAGCCTTTGACAGGGAAGAATGGAATTATTTATTCAAAATATTACAGAGGTTCAATCTACCAGAAAAATATATTAATTGGATTAAAGCCTTATATAATGGACCATTGGCGAAGGTAACAGTAAATGGATATGTATCGAACAAATTTAAATTAAGCAGATCAACTAGGCAGGGATGTCCACTATCTCCCTCACTGTTTGCTTTAGCAATAGAACATTGGCAGAATTGATAAGAACAGAAAACAAAATAAAAGGGATAAAAATAAAGGAGAAGGAATTTAAATCAGTTTATTTTCAGATGACATCATAGTATACTTAACAGAACCATAAATATCAATAAAAGAACTACATAAGAATTTGAAGGAGTATGGAGAAATATCGGGATACAAGATCAACGCGAATAAAAGTGAAGCGATGCCAATGAGTAATGCAGATTATACAGAATTTAAAAAAGAATCACCATTTAAATGGCAAACACAAGCAATCCGATTCCTAGGTATTAGGTTAGATAATAATTTAAGCCACTTGTACAAATTCAATGATCAGCCACTAATAAAGAAATTGCAGGAAGACTTAAAACATTGGAAAGAATTACCGCTAATATTGATAGGGAGGGTAAATTGCATTAAAATGAAAGTCTTCCCAAGGATACAATACTTATTTCAATCATTACCAATTCCCTTAACAGAGAAATTCTTTAATGAACTAAAGAGAATAATAAGGAAATTTTTATGGAAAGAGGGGAAGCCGAGGATAGCGTTAGATAAATTAACAGAGTGGTACAACCAAACTGGGTTTGCAGTTACCAAACTTTAAACATTATTATAGAACAGCACAATTAAGGTATTTATCAGATTTTTATCGGACAAGGGAAAAACCAGATTGGACTAAGATAGAGCTAGATAAAATAGGGGAGAAGTTACCAGAACATATACTTTATAAGTGGGATGAAAAGCGATGCGATATAAAAGCTCACCAGTACTGCATCATTTACTCAATATATGGAAGAAAATTCACTTAGAAAGAAAAAAAAAAGTGCCGACTACCAAAATTATTATTGATGCAAAATCATTTAATGCCTTTTACAATAGATAACCTTTCCTTTAGAGAATTGGAGAAAAAAGGGATTTAAAGAATAGAAAATTGTTTTTTGGGAAATAATTTATTAACATTTGAACAAATGAAGTACAAATATGGAATAACTCATGGTACAATATTTGCATACCACCAAATGAAAGGATAAATTGGGAAACAGACTGAGATTACCAGAATGAAGTAGCTTTGAATATGTGATTACAGAAACAATAATAATTAAAAGATTTATAATGAACATGTACATCAAGCTGCAAGAGAAGGAAGATGAGGAAATAATCTATAAACCCAAACAAAAATGGGAAAAGGATTTAAACATAAAGATAAAAAAATGAAACATGGGAAAATTTATGCTCTGGAACTATGAAGAATATAATAAACACGAGGTTACGCATGATACAATATAATTGGTTACACAGGTTATATATCACACCCCAAAAGTTAAATAAATGGGACCCAACAGTATCTGATAGATGTTTTCGCTGTAAGAAGGAAACGGGAACAACAGTACATGCAATTTGGGCATGTGAGAAAGTGGAAAAGTTTTGGGAAGATCTAAATCAGGTATTAAATAAAATCACAAAAAGCAACATACCAAAAAACCCAGAGATCTTTCTTCTAAGTAATATAAGAAGTAAAGAATTAGGCCTCAAACTGGATGAAGCACAAAAAAGATTCATTATGATAGCCTTAGCTGTAGCAAAAAAATGTATAATGTCAACCTGGAAATCAGAAGAGAGCCTGAGAATACAGCGAAGGTACATGGAAATGAATAAATGTATTCCATTGGAAAAAAATAACATATAATTTAAAAAATAACGTCACATTATTTGAACAAATTTAGGAACCGTACATGGAACACAACAGAGAGGGCCTACCGCGAATCTCCACCCCCTAAAATGATAAGAAGACAAAATGACTTGATCCAGTGTGTAAAAGTAGATGACACATTTTTCTTGTTTATTTTTCATTGTGTGATTACATTTTTAATGGGTTTATTATGTTGTATATGTTGAATGTTTATTGGTTTTGGAGGAGGGTGGGAAGGGGAGAGGGAAGGTAGGGGGGGAGAAAAAGGGGAGAAAGTGCCCCTGTGTATATTTAAGAGGGAAATGTTTGTATGTATTTTGGGTGACATGGTTCACTGTGTGAAAAATAAAAAAATATATAAAAAAACCTCCACATGAAATAAAGGCGTTGTTGGGCCTTCTTCCCTGCCACCATAGGCTCTAAAATGGACCCCACAACAGTGCTCTCATGTGGCCCTTATTTTGCCATTTTTTTCTTGCATTGTTAGTCTGACTTTTTTTCCACTCCACACAGCTGTATGAATGTCAGAGTTGACCTGTTATAATAGAATCTTCTCACTATACCGAAGTTCAAAATGTAAAGATCAACTTGCTTGCTAGAGTACAAACATGACATCACGTACAACCCTGAGATCCTTTCCTTCAGTGGGCCAGGCCGAATTTCTAATTACTCAAAGAAAGAAGGAACTGCAAACAAACTGAGTACAGAAGTATAAATATTCGGTAATAAACAATGAGCAAAATGCGAGACCTTAAATGATTCTCTGTCCGTTATTCAAGAGGCTGATTATGGAGGGCAGTGACTTGTTCCCGAACCTGGTGGTGCGAGTCTTGAGGCACCTACCTTTCTTTCCTGATGTCAGCAGCGAGAACAGAGCGTGTGCTGGGTGGTGTTGATCCTT
The DNA here is from genome assembly GCF_036971445.1 of Narcine bancroftii. Lineage (NCBI taxonomy): Eukaryota > Metazoa > Chordata > Chondrichthyes > Torpediniformes > Narcinidae > Narcine > Narcine bancroftii. The sequence continues at coordinate 363,359,822 of NC_091470.1, read as the reverse complement.
GATGATTGCTGCTGCTCTCCGACGGCATCAGTGCATTCATTGTACCATGTACAATGCGACAAAATAAACTTATTGATTCCTCTATACCGTGGTTGCATAATCACTAACATGAAATGGTGGTGCCAAAGCTGCTGCAATGGCCATGCTTCCACTGGTGCTCTCTTTCAGGATCCTATTGCCCAGTTCCTACTGCCAAAGACTCCACACAGGCTTTAAATGGACTACTAAAAACGTTTTATTTGAAATCCTGCAGTCACGGGATCTTATCCCCAAGATGGCAGTGCCCGTGCTTGGAAGTGGCCTGAGGGGTTGCAGACTTCAAGGGAGCAGTGGACTGGTGCAGGGCATGAGTAACGGGGTGAATGCACCATCCCCACCCCTCCCACCCCCTTGAGAAAGAGAAGTAGAGGGGATGTCTCAAAGAATAGTGACCCATGGTGGCCAATCAGTGAGGGGCTCTGGGCCTGAAGGACACATGCAGGCAAGCACACTGTTGGTAACTTGTGGAATCCAATCTAGCTGTGGGCTGCTGGAGAATGGCCTCATGAGAACCAGGTATCAGGACTGGGACTTGAGAGGTTGCTGAGGGCAAGAAGGGCTCCTGTAGGGCACTGGACACTGAAGGCTTCCTGACAGTGACAAAGGTTTGGATCTGGCCTTGGGTTGCTAATAGTTTGAACTGTGCTGGAGGCAAATCCATAGACACTTGGTGACGCTGGGAGGGGACTCTCTTTTGTTTCTCTTTCGCTGGCTGTAAGGGTGCTGGGAAAATGCCAATGGCAAATAGTTGTCTGCCTTGTGGCAAACTAAAGGCAATTTTGTGAAATATCACATTTCTGTTTTATTACACGACAATAAATAGTGTCTGATCTATAATCACATATTTCTTTTCTTTGGCTTGGCTTCGCGGACGAAGATTTATGGAGGGGGTAAAAAGTCCACGTCAGCTGCAGGCTCGTTTGTGGCTGACAAGTCCGATGCGGGACAGGCAGACACGATTGCAGCGGTTGCAAGGGAAAATTGGTTGGTTGGGGTTGGGTGTTGGGTTTTTCCTCCTTTGCCTTTTATCAGTGAGGTGGGCTCTGCGGTCTTCTTCAAAGGAGGTTGCTGCCCGCCAAACTGTGAGGCGCCAAGATGCACGGTTTGAGGCGTTATCAGCCCACTGGCGGTGGTCAATGTGGCAGGCACCAAGAGATTTCTTTAGGCAGTCCTTGTACCTTTTCTTTGGTGCACCTCTGTCACGGTGGCCAGTGGAGAGCTCGCCATATAACACGATCTTGGGAAGGCGATGGTCCTCCATTCTGGAGACGTGACCCATCCAACGCAGCTGGATCTTCAGCAGCGTGGACTCGATGCTGTCGACCTCTGCCATCTCGAGTACTTCGACGTTAGGGGTGTAAGCGCTCCAATGGATGTTGAGGATGGAGCGGAGACAACGCTGGTGGAAGCGTTCTAGGAGCCGTAGGTGGTGCCGGTAGAGGACCCATGATTCGGAGCCGAATAGGAGTGTGGGTATGACAACGGCTCTGTATACGCTTATCTTTGTGAGGTTTTTCAGTTGGTTGTTTTTCCAGACTTTTTTGTGTAGTCTTCCAAAGGCGCTATTTGCCTTGGCGAGTCTGTTGTCTATCTCATTGTCGATCCTTGCATCTGATGAAATGGTGCAGCCGAGATAGGTAAACTGGTTGACCGTTTTGAGTTTTGTGTGCCCGATGGAGATGTGGGGGGGCTGGTAGTCATGGTGGGGAGCTGGCTGATGGAGGACCTCAGTTTTCTTCAGGCTGACTTCCAGGCCAAACATTTCGGCAGTTTCCGCAAAGCAGGACGTCAAGCGCTGAAGAGCTGGCTCTGAATGGGCAACTAAAGCGGCATCATCTGCAAAGAGTAGTTCACGGACAAGTTTCTCTTGTGTCTTGGTGTGAGCTTGCAGGCGCCTCAGATTGAAGAGACTGCCATCCGTGCGGTACCGGATGTAAACAGCGTCTTCATTGTTGGGGTCTTTCATGGCTTGGTTCAGCATCATGCTGAAGAAGATTGAAAAGAGGGTTGGTGCGAGAACACAGCCTTGCTTCACGCCATTGTTAATGGAGAAGGGTTCAGAGAGCTCATTTCTGTATCTGACCCGACCTTGTTGGTTTTCGTGCAGTTGGATAATCATGTTGAGGAACTTTGGGGGACATCCGATGCGCTCTAGTATTTGCCAAAGCCCTTTCCTGCTCACGGTGTCGAAGGCTTTGGTGAGGTCAACAAAGGTGATGTAGAGTCCTTTGTTTTGTTCTCTGCACTTTTCTTGGAGCTGTCTGAGGGCAAAGATCATGTCAGTGGTTCCTCTGTTTGCGCGAAAGCCGCACTGTGATTCTGGGAGAATATTCTCGGCGACACTAGGTATTATTCTATTTAGTAGAATCCTAGCGAAGATTTTGCCTGCAATGGAGAGCAACGTGATTCCCCTGTACTTTGAGCAGTCTGATTTCTCGCCTTTGTTTTTGTACAGGGTAATGATGGTGGCATCACGAAGATCCTGAGGCAGTTTACCTTGGTCCCAACAAAGCTTGAAAAACTCATGCAGTTTGGCATGCAGAGTTTTGCCGCCAGCCTTCCAGACTTCTGGGGGGATTCCATCCATACCTGCTGCTTTGCCACTTTTCAGTTGTTCGATTGCCTTATATGTCTCATCCAGGGTGGGAACCTCATCCAGCTCTAGCCTTAGGGGCTGTTGAGGGAGCTGGAGCAGGGCGGAATCTTGGACTGAGCGGTTGGCACTGAAAAGAGATTGGAAGTGTTCTGACCATCGGTTGAGGATGGAGATCTTGTCGCTGAGGAGGACTTTGCCGTCTGAGCTGCGCAGCGGGCTTTGGACTTGGGGTGAGGGGCCGTACACAGCCTTTAGAGCCTCGTAGAAACCCCTGAAGTCGCCAATGTCCGCGCTGAGCTGGGTTCGTTTGGCGAGGCTAGTCACAATTACAGTATGGAAACAGGCCATCTCTAGTCCTTCTAGTCCACACTGATTTAAGTGAACTCCACCAGTCCCACCTACCTGCTCCCTGCCCATAACCTTCCAACCCCCTCCATCCATGTACTCATCCAACCTCCTCTTAAATGACAAAATTGACCCTGCTGCAACCACCTCTTCCGGAAGGTCATTCCACTCAGCCACCAATCTCTGAGTGAAGAAGCTCCCTCTTATGTTACTTCTAAAATTTTTCCCCCTAACCCTTAACTTATGACCCCTCATTCCAATCTCTTCTACCCTCATGGGGAAGAGCCTATTCACATGTTCTCTATCTATTCCCATCATAATTTTATATACCTCTATCAAATCCCCCCTCAACCTTCTACTCTCCAATGAATAAAGACCCACTCAATCTCCCTATTCTATATACTGAAATTCAGGCAACATTTTAGTCAATCTTCTCTGCACCCTCTCTACCTTATTGATATCCTTATAATTTGGAGACCAGAACTGCACACAATATTCCAGACTTGGCCTCACCAATGCCTTGAACAGTCTCAACATCACCTCCCAGCTCCTATATTCTATGCTATGATTTTTAAAGGCCAGCATAACAAAAACCTTCTTCACCAACCTATCTACATGGGAATCCACCTTCAAGGAATGCTGAACTGCTATTCCAAGATCCCCCTGTTCCTCTGCATTCCTCAATCCCCTCCCCTTCACTGCATACATCCTGTTTTGATTATTCTTCCCAAAATGGAGCACTTCACACTTATCTACATTAAACTCCATCTGCCACCTTTCAGCCCACCCTTCTAAGCAGTCCAAATCCTTCTGTAGTTCATGAAAACCCTCCTCACTATCCACAACTCCCCCTACTTTTCTATCATCTGCATATTTACTCACCCAATTTACCACCCCGTCATCCAAATCATTAATGTAAATGACAAACAGCAAGGAACCCAACACCGATCCCTGAGGCACACCGCTTATCACTGGCCTCCATCCTGACAGACACCATGACTCTCTAGTGCCTATCTAACACAGAGATGGATCTATAAAAAGACCATCCTTCATTGGAGGTAACAATCCTCTTCCATACAACATTGTCTGCCTCCAACAATGTATCGAGAGTCATGGAAGCAGTTTTTGAGTAATACCTGTACATATTTACACTTGGAGTGTGATGCACCATCAATAACCTCAAAGACTAGAAGTTGTAGAGAAACTGATAGGCTTTCATTCGCAACCGAATGGATGTCCGTCCATGCTGGTCAACTGTCCTGGACTGAGGAGGGGGCGATGGCACAGTCATCTTTATTCAGGGGTCAGTGGGAAGAGACTAAGCCTGAGTCAGCAAAGGTCGCGCCCTAGCACATCCAAAACTATATACAGTGGTTTACCCTTGGGTAGTTGGATCCCTCTTTCAGATTCTTTTGTCTCGTAGCCATTTAACTGGACTTCATCCACTAGCTTCAGGGTTAAAATCGCCTCGAGCAGTTTCAGCCACTCCCTGTATTCCAGTCAGACAGTTCTCTTTTGACATCAATGAACCGATCCTTAGATCACCTCACTGAAAGTTCAGTGATTTCTTGAAATCAAGAGGCACTGCTTACCCCTGTAGACACTTAATGCAAGCCCCAAATGAATCAAGCTCCCTCACGATGACCGCAAGCACTTTGAAAAACATGAAGTATTTTCAAAGTGTAATGGACAATTTCAACAGGAGAAGCTCTAACAATCAGCGATGTGATGGAGAGATCATCTGTTTTATTATCATTGATTGATAGAAATAGACTGACAAAGACACTGGGGATATTTATTCTGCGACTGTGCCACAAAATCTTTGAAGTGAATTTGAGCAAAAGGTGGGAACTTTTAACAGCGAGGCGCAACATTCCCTATATTTCCTAAGGAGATTGAGGAGACAAGGCTACCATTTGCCATCTTGGCATTTTACACGATTGAGAGTGTCTTGGCCGCATCATTGTGTGGAGGGTGGTAGCTGCAAAGCATCGGACCGGAAGTCAATACAGAGATTAATCAAAATGGCTCAGAAGATCCCTCTCCTCAATTGACCACATTTACCGGGAATGTGCCTTAAATAGGGCTCAAAGGACACTTTCTATCCATCACACAGTGTCTTTGACCCACTGCCATCAGGAACAAAGTACAGGAGCATCAAAATCAGGGCTGCAAGGCTGGGAGAAATAGTTTCTTCCCGCAGGCTGCATATGTGATAAATGAATGGTATATTGTCACCAAATAATTTATTTCAAACTATTTATTTTTTATGTACATATGAGATTATTATGTGGTGGGTGTTGTGTGAGCATGTGAATGTACTGGGGTGTAGAGAAGTGCTATTTCATCTGGTCCTATGTCGACAATCAGACAATAACAGATTTGAGTTTGAACTTGGACATAGATGTGGTAAATGGTGGGAGTCAGTTCCTGAGGATAGGGGTGTCGAAAACTGTAGGGCACAGGTTTAAGGGGAGAGGGGAAAGATTTTTAAGGCACACCAATGGTGCAGCCTACAAGCTGCCAGAGAAAGCGGAGAGGGGGGTACAATTGCAACATTTAAAATACATTTTGATAGGTACAGAATCATGGATGAGGGATATTGGCCAAATGCAAGCACCTGGGACAATCTCAAAGAGGTACCTTAGACAGCATGGGCAAGTTGGGCCAACGGGTCATCTTCTGTGTTGTTAATCGTTAACATTCCCCCAGTGCTGTTCAGCAAAAGGTAGGGGACACAGACGAACTCTCCCCACCATTGAGAAAATCTATTGGATGTAGCGCAAATAAAATCTCTCATGCCTGGAGGGAGAACACACGCTTTTATTAGCTTATAACAAAGGGTAGGGTCTTCAGTAGGGCCCTGGGTTTAGGTGGGAAACCTGGGTTATAAATGGGTAGATGGGGGCAGAGCCTGGGGGACAACCCATCACCAATGAATCTCAGTTCACTGCGATGGAAAACTGCCATCAGAGAGCAGCAACAATCAAGGATCCACAACATCAAGGACACGCTCTATTCTCGCTGCTGCCATCAGCAAAGAGGTGTCGGTGCCACAAGGCTTGCATCGCCAGGTTCAGGAACAGCTGCTCCCCCTCCACCATCAGACTCCTCAACGACAAACTCAATCAGGGACTTATTTAAGAACCTCTTACTTCAGCACTTGATTTATTACTGAATATTTATTTATTTCTGCCGGAGATGTCGATGGAGTTTCTTTGTTTACATTTCTCTCTTTTGTATTTATGTCATTTTCTTGAGTATGGTTAGCACTATCAATAAATAGAAATTCTGCCTGGGGCACAGGTTAAAGAATTTTAGCGTTTTTTTGATGTCATGTATGCACTCTGACAATAAATTTGAACTTCGAACTTTGCGTGCCAGCCTCCATTTATGTTTTCGAGATTCACAAAAAAACTGCCAGCGCAGGAATCTTGAGCGAGCAGTGAGAAGCTGGAGGGACTCAATGGGTCAGGCAGCATCAATGGGGAGAAACAAGGTGAAGAGTCCCAATCTGAAACATTGACTGACCATTTCGAGAGACCCTCCAGCAGCTCCTGGATTTTTTTGCTGTGATGGATTTGCTGAGTGTTGGACGCAGTGATCTAAACTTGAGGTTCCTGGAACCAACCATTGGGACTTCCCCAACCATGTCTGTCCTAGGCCTCATCCATTGTCAGGGTGAGGCTAAATGTAAACATGAGGAACAACACATCATGATCTTCCTGGACAGCCTTTTTCACAACATCATGAACACTGATCTTTCTCATTTTTGGCAACCACCAACCCCATTTGATTCAACTGTTTCCATAGAACACTACAGCACAGAAATGGTCCCTTCAGCACCCCCCCCCCAGTGTGTGCTGAACCATTTTTTTTTTGCCTAGTCCCACTGACCTGCACCCAGTCCATAGCCCATCCATTACCTGTCCAAATTCCTCTTAAATGTCAAAATTAAGCCTGCATTCACCTCTCAGCAGGCAGCTCATTCCACACTCCCACCACTCACTGTGTGAAGAAGTTCTACCCAAACTTTTCCCCTTTCACTCTTAACCCATCTCCTCTGGTTTGTATCTCACCTACCCTCAGTGGAAAAAGCCTCCCTACCTTTACTCTGTCTACCCCCTCATGATTTTGTATACTTCTATCAAATCTCCCCTCGTTCTACGACCCTGGGAATGAAGTCCTAACCTGTTAAACCTTTCCCTGTAATTCGTTTCCTGAAGTCCAGCAACATCCCAGTGAATCTCTGCACTCCTTCCATCTTACTGATATCTTTCCTGTAGTTAGGTGTCCAAAACTGCACATAATACTCCATTTTGCCTCCCCAATATCTCATCCAACTTTAACATATCATCCTAACTCCTGTACTCAGCACTTTGATTTATGAAGGCCAATATGGCAAAAGCTCTCTTTACAACCCTATCCACTGTGACGCCATCTCTTCTCTATATTATTATTTCTACCTCCCTATCTTTCTTCCTAATTGTTTCTCTCTCTACCTGTCCATCAATCTCCCACACCTTCTGTCCTTTATTTTATTTTTTAAAAATTAGACATACATATATTGGTTGTCCTATGGTTTGAAGAAGACACTGGAAGTCCATTTTTGTAATAACTGTGGATGCTGCTTTGTGACGCCATTCATAATTTTCCATCCGTTTTTCCCAGCGCTTGTCTTCAAAGCTGGTGTAGGCTTCGTGGCACAGGGCTTGCCAACAGGATCTCTCAGAAGCTGCAGCTTCTAGTTCTCTTGCCCGACATCTCTGCTGCTCCGGGTACAGAGACAAATGACCACTGGTTCAAAGGCCACCTACGTGCAGGTTTCTGGTTGCAACTGCCAGTGGTCATCTCCACCTATTGCTTCACCACTCCCCCCATCACCGCAGAACTTGATGAGTTGGGTTTAACTGAGATGAATCACACAACAGAAACCCGTGCGTGGTGGAGTTTTAAGTAGAACAGCCGTTGCACAGGGGCGATCCCATTCTCTCGGCAGGAGAGACCTTGATCTAGTGGCTGGAAACCTCTCGCTGCATTGGATGACCAGGATGTGTAAGGGTTTTCTCATGTTCTTATCATTCCACAATGCCCTATGGGCCTGCCTTCTTGAACATAGGACCATTAATCTGTCTCTTTTGCTCAATCTACCAGCGTCAGACTTCACACGCTGGGATAGACAGATCAAGTAATACATACTGTGGATACATACTCCTCTCATTTGCTACATAGCAACATTGCCTCTACTGTGGCCCCTTGCAGTTACTCCCCTCCCTTAGCTGTTTGAAGAGCTTCCCCTCTGGTCTCAGCCTCTTGCTGTCCAGTAGTGGAAGGATTGTAGACTGCGGTCCTTATTTGTTTAACAAAAGTTTATTCAATTTATGACAACACAACAAAGTGCAAATGATACACAGAACTACATCTGAACACACTATTTATATTGTTGGAAATTCATAATAAGTGATAAATCATCACTGATCATCTGCTACAAACATTTTACATTTTCAAATTAAAATCCTTTTGTTACTATTTATGATGCCCTCAATCCCCTGGGGGGCTCTTCCCGGAACTCCTCCACTTCATGCTTGCACACCCTGGACGTAAACCCTGAAAGGGCAGCCGGCTTGCCCTGAACCCTTGACTGCCTGCCTCTTTGACCCGTGAATGGCTAGCTTGGCCAGGCCGAGGAGATCTTCCGAGCACCCGACCACCCCCACCTCCGCACCAGGCGACCACAGATCAGGAGGGTAGGGCAGAGCGCAGCCAGAACTTGAGGGGCAGCCCCTTCAGGTAGGCGAAGAGGGTCTGCTCTCTCTCGCACGCCTCGTGCATGCGGTACACCATCTCCTCCCGGCCGCAGAGGTGGCAGACTGTGTAAAGAGGGAAGTCACCCTCGTATGGAGACCTCCACTGTGAACTCCCTCATTCCCGGGCGGTAGAACATACCACCACAGCTAGGCTATAGTAAAACATGAAAATATGCAGACAGTGAAGTGAAAACACAATGCTGGAGAAACTCAGCTGGTCAAACGGTCCACTTTATGTAGCATAAAGTATACAGCTAGGTTTCTCTAGTATGGCTAGACTATGTTCCTTCCCCACAAAGCCTCAGTGGGTCCTTCAGCCTGGAACGTGCCAGTCAGCAGCATTCCCTCACAGACATCTCCGTGTGCTGGTTTGTGGTGACCCAATGACATGGTAACAATTGTTATCGAATGTAAGACAAGAATGTTGTGGCACAATGGCATTTTCCAGCCACTTTTGCATGCATGCTCATATTAAAACATATTAACCATTGAGTGATATTTTCACTCTTTCCATTGGCAGGGCTGTTTGCCATTCACTGATGACCACATTTAGCATGCACAGTGAGATTCAGCAATAAAAAAATAAAATCAAGGCTGGAGAGAGCGGCAAATCTATTCCCAGCCTGTAGCAGAAATAATTGGGGCCATTATCCTGTCATCCTTGCCTGATGTCTTTTCTACTGTGATTGTCTGAGAATGTTTCATCAAATCCTCTCCTCCATTTACTGCAATTCTCTGCCATTATTTTGTTAACTGTAAGTTTATTTGTCACCAAACATCTTGTGCAATGAGAAGTGCTCTCCTGCAGGCAGTGTAACAAGGTATTTCTAACAATGGCTGGCACGCTTGACATAGTGGTTCGCACAACACCTTTACAGCGCCTGCGATCGGGACTGGGGTTCGAATCCAGTGCTGTCTGTAAGGTGTTTGAGTGTTCTCCCCTTGTCTGTGTGGATTTTCCCTGGGGGCTCCGGTTTCCTCCCATGGTTCAAAACTTACCAGGGTTGTAGGTTAATTGGGTGTAAAGTGGGTGGCATGGACTTGTGGGTCAAAATGGCCTGATACCATGCTGTATGTCTAAAAAAAAATTCATCCATTCATAGATAGAACACAGCTTACAGGATTATAATGAAAAGGAAGGTCAAAGCACCAAGCAGGGTGATGGGTACCACCAGTTGCCCCAATAACCTCAAGGACAAACACTAAGGGGAATGATAGGCTTTATTGTACAGAAGACTTGAGCTGGCCTGGATCTAAGTTAGGGAAGTGCAGGGAAGGGAAAAGTGGCTCGACCTTTATGGCCTGGGCCACAGAGGAGGAGTCCAGGGGAGAGTTTCATCAGGGGGGCAGGCCAACCCATGCCTTTACTAGCCATTGACTATGTACAATCCATAAAATCCATATAATTACACAGGGGCAGCATGAGCATTCTGTTATGGGGTTCATTCAGGAGCCTGATGGCTGCAGGGGAGGAAGTCTTTAAGCTCATTGGTGTGTCTAGTGTGTGATGGTGTTGTGAAGGATTGGAGAAGTACGATGGGTTCAAAGAGCAATGAGTCTGGACTCAGGAAGGATCTTTATTAAAACACACATAAGGGGATCACAACTGGGATAACACAGTCACACAACACAGTATAATCAGTCACATCGGACTTCGCACTAGTAACTGCTTACATTCATATAAGCACAGAACAACCCATTGTTACAAGCCCAGAGGACCACAAAACCCAGCAGCAATAGATATTCATCAAGACAAATGGTTACTTCAAAGTTGCTTTTAATTATCTTTAAACATGAAAAGTGGATCACACTTTAACTTACCACTATTGACTTCATTAACCCAACTTAACCCCCTTCTAATTCTAAGCGCACGTGTATATAATGTGTGTGTAAGTTCTGAGAAGTTCTCTGATTCACAGTCCAATCTCATTTCTCATTCCTCCAAGTTCACTGGTTGTAAGCAATTCTTCTACTGTGCACAGAATTTAACATGTATAAAGTTCACCAAGCTTTGGTGCTTGAAAGGTAAATGTTACCACTCAGGAAGGTTCTTATTGATTTTCAGAGAGAGATTTGTTGTTCTAGGACATCCACAACTGATTTACTTCCATCAGCCGACAGTGTCTTGCTGACAAAACTTGCCCCTTCAGGGTTCTCCAGATGATAACCTCTTTCGTTCAGGTCACCACAGAGTTCCTTTTTGTTTCCCTTATTCCAAATGAAACATTAGACAGCCAGTCCTCTCCTCTTGCATGAACCACAAGGGCTTTGACCAGGTCATCTTCCAAATGGGGCTTTCCACAAGCTTGCCAGCTTGACATATTCCAGTTCCAGCTGCTGTGACTGACAGTAACATTGTAGAAATGATCTCTGTCTGTCTGTCTGTCTCTCTCTGAGAGAAAGCCTGTTTGACTCTCTCAGTTTGCAAAACAACATGACCTTCCTAGAACAGACAGAAGCAGCTCCAACAAGCTCTTCATCTGTTGCCTTTTTGTAAACAACAATCTATTAGTGAAGTCTCTTGGGCACTCTCCAAAGTTCTGGAGCCGATGGCAGAGCTCCAGTATTTCAATTATGATCTGTTTTAAAGTGTTTGTATGTGACCTACTCGAACAAACCTTTCCCAAGTTTTCTCTCGAAAGCATATCTATGTACTCTGTCACACTATAACTGAACACTGTATTAGCATTTTAGTGGAGTGGTGTACAAGAGACTGCAGACACAAATAACTACTAGAGCAAATCTTGATTAAGGATTCTGACCCAAAGTGTTGACCATTCTTTATCTCCTACAGATGCTACTTGGTCCTTTGAGTTCTTCCAACAGATTTCTCTTCGCTCAGTCAAGTACGCAGCTGAGGTTGACTGTTGCCACATCATTCAAACTTGTTTACTCCATTCATAGACTCTTGGAAGCTGTCAATCTTTCCCACAAGAGGAGATACTGGTGAATTCCAGGTTGCTAATGGTGGTATTGAGCTGGAGACATTATTAATTTATTGCTCTTGAAAATATTGGTCGTCCTTCGGTTCGAAGAAGACACATTGCTGTGCAGTTCTTCTGTGGACATGTAGGTAGCTTTGCAGTCCCAGTCTCAAAGGACAGAGTCGAGCACAATGGGGGCACTGGAAGTATGTTGTTGTAATAACCTTTTTTTCTGCTGCACCGTGACCCCGTTTACGGTTTTACACCAGTTATTGGAAGCATCTGTCTTCAAAACTGGTGTAGGCTTCATAGCACAGGGCTCAACAATGGAAGCTGCCACAGCTTCCAGTTCTCTTGGCTGGATGCCAAGAGAAATATAGATGTATGAAATAGAGGTACTCCAGGACTTGCAACCCAAGCGACTTAAGTTCGTCCGCATATACATCTGAAGTTTTTAAAAAATATATAATTAAAAACATAAAATTTGCACAGATTTTGTTCTATTTGACAAACTATAACAGGAATACAGGGCACGTAAGAGCCAAAATGTACGTACTTACCTTGTTAGTCGCTTCCCAGAGTCCCAGGGCTGGGCACGGCCATCTTGATTCCTTTTCGTATGCGAGTTTTTGGTTGGCACTTGCACAGTGGCTTCATGTACTGGAGTTCAGTTGGTTCATGCACAAGCATTAAGGGTACAAATTCTATATGGTCAGGGCCCTTAACACTCACACATGTGCCAACCGAACTCCAATACATGAACCCCCTGCACAAGCACCAACCAAATATTCACGTATGTGGGAGCCGAAGACTCTCACATGCACCAACCAAAAACTCATGCATGCGCACAGGAATCAAGATGGCCGTGCCAAGCCAGGACTTAGAATGCCGACTAACAGGGTAAACGTGGAGCAGAATGTGGAATGATTCGCCAATATAAACAAATTCAGGAAGCTTTAATTTGTTACCCATCAAATATAGAATGAATAAAATATTTGAATAAAGGTTTGCTTTAAGACTTCGGTACTCCACGCACGCGGGCACAATTCCAGCTTACATCCATTTTGAGACACGACCAATCCTTCGGACCTAATTACGGTTGTAAGTGAGGGACGACCTGTACAATAGATCTGATTACCAACAAGGGTTAGTTACAGAGTAAGGGTGGCAAAGTTGTTTCCCACGGTAGGGGAGACCAGGGCACGAGGCTATAACTTCAGGAATTTGCTCCCACGGGCCGCTGTGGAGGCCAGGTTGTTGGGTGTAGTTAAGGCAGAGAAATTGATGGTTATCTGTGAGGGGATATGTAATTACACCACTAGGTCACCAGAAGGTCATCCCGGCGTCCTTGTCTATAAAGCAGTCCAGAGCTACAGTCTAGCCTTCCAGGTTCATCTTGCAGAGAGACAAGACCTCTTAGTGTACATATTAGTTTATTAAAGCTGCCTTATACTTGCACTGCTGGTGTGGTTATTGTCAGTTCAATCTGAATAGTCGGTATATCAAAGGCTATGGGAGGGGTAGAAGGCTGGGGTGTGGAGCTGAGTGGGAGGATGGCGGAGTGGACTCGAAGGTGAAAATCGTCTGCTTCTGCTCCTATATCTTATGGTCTTATAACTCAGTCCAGATATGTGTCAATTGGTAGAGATCGAAGACTGGATTTACACTGAACACCAGCAGGGCCTGTGCTCTGGATGAGAAATGGGACTTGGGGAATACTCAGAATATTACCATCAGTACCTCAGGCTTGTAGAAAATGCTCATCAATGCTACAACTTAAGATAAGACTGAAATGTTGAAAGGGTGTGTAGAGTATGAGAGCCCAACAGTAACAGTGAACCTGAAGCAGCAGATGAGCTCAGATGATCTAATTACTGAGTATTTACAGCACAGAGCTGGGTGTCTTCATTGGTGTTTACTACAGATGTCTGGCATACTGAGGGGTCTTAAATTCACAAAAGTGGCTGGGTTTGAACTGAATATAAAAGAATCATCAATCTCCAACCTGACCTGTTTTGACCCTGTTTACTGTCATAATAATCAGATCCAACCTCTTCTTTCTTTCCCTCTCTTGTTTCAAGTTTAACCGTGACAAAGGTTTTCAACTTGAAATTTAAACTCCGTTTCTCTTCCCGGCCTGTTGACTAATTCCAGTGGTTTTCGGATTTCCAGACGCTGCAGGTCTTCTGATCTTATAGTTCAGCACAGTTTTACCAGCTGAAGCTCATTGGCTTCTGACCTCTGGACAAAGTGAAGGGAGGAAGGCTGAAGGGAGATGTCAGGAGGTTAGCTTTTTTTTTATCCCACACAGAGAGTGCTGGGTGCCTAGAGTGCATTGTCAGAGGGTGGTGGTGGAGGTTGGAACAATAAGATAAAATAGAGGGTCATGAGGTAGGAAGGGTATTTGGTATTTGGTATTTTTTAGGTATGCATGGGTTGGCACAACATCATGGGCTGTAATGTTCTATGTTCTACATGGAGGCAAGGACTGAGATGTGGAAGAGATAAGTCCTTCTCCATCACAGCTTGTTGGCTTGGGAGACTTGGACTATCTCCCTCAGCATGCTCCAAGTGTCTCCGCCATCTTGCGCACGGAAAACCTTTGTGAAGATACGAGCATCATTTTTGTCACTCACATCCACAACATGGCGCCATCCCTTTGAACGTGCGATCCTAACGGAATATCCTGTAATCTCTTCGATGCGACCCTAATCTTTGCCTTCAGCGATAACCCTTGACCCTTCCTTCACCAATCACGCTTGTCATTTTCATCAAGAATCCAAAGGTGTTCCCCTCTCATCCCTTCTCCTTACCTTTGATACCTTGCTCCTGACTTTTGAATCCCCTGCTCAGCTTTAATCTCCCCGTGTGCTTTTAATCATCTGGTCCAAAGGACATAATTTTCTATTTATGATAGAATATTTATGTTTTTCTGCAATTTTCGTGCTAATTCATTGCCACTCATTGACAGACCACATTAATTATTAGAACTGTAGAACACTATAGCAAAGAAATAGGCCCTTCAACCCATTTATTCTGTGCTGAACTATTATTCTGCCCAGTCCCACTGACCTGCAGCTGGACCGTAGCCCTCCATACCCTCCCCATCCATGTACCTGTCCAAATTACCTTAAATGTTAAAACTGAGCCCGCATTCACCACTTTAGCTGGCAGCTCATCTCATCCTCTCCACGTGAAGAAGTGCCCGCAAATGTTCCCTTTAAACATTTTACCTTTCACCATGTCCTCTAGTTCCTGTCTCACCCAACCTCAGTGGAAAAAGCCTGCTTGTATTTCTTCTGTCCATACCCATTATAATTTTGTATACCTCTATCAAATATCCACCCATTCTTCTATGCTCCTGACAATAAAGTCCTTGCCTGTTAACGTTTCCCTGTAACTCAGTTCCTCAAGTCCTGCAACGTCCTAGTCCTTTATATTTTTATGAATTGCTTTAATCTAAATATCACAGACAACATAACAAAACCTTTTGGCCTTTCTCCACCATCTTTTAATATCTCCCAGATGCTAAAGGTGCTGAAGGCTTCCTGATCGCGTCCGAGGTTCGGATCTGGAGCACAGGTTGCCAATGGTTTGGACTGGACTCTGTGTGGATGCGGAGGTTTCAGATCTACGGACTCTCGATTACTCTGGGGGGGGAGGGGGCGTGGATCACTCTTTTGCTTCTCTCTCTCCGACTGTAAGAGGGGCTTCACGTCATTTCTGCCGATGGCAATCGACACCACATTTTCATCCAAGAGGGTTGTTCAGGATAAAGATAGGGAGAAATTTCTTCACCCATAGCTACAGGTAAACAGGCCCTTCAGCCCCATTCATTCATGCTAACCAGATTGTCTACTTAAATATCCCATTTGCCAGTGTTTGGCCCATACCTTTCCTATCCATGAAACTGTTCACATCTCTGATAAATGTTGTAATTGGACCCAGCTCTAAGGCTGTTCCTTCTGCGTACATAACCTCCATTTGCATGAAAAGGTTGACAATTTTTTAAACTTTTTCCCTTTTCGCATTAAATCTTTGCAGCAGAGAGATGGATCGGAGGTCCACCTGCAGGACCATAAGAGTGGCAGAGAGGATCACTGGAGTCTCCCTCCCCCTCATCAACGGGATGTCTTGGATTGTTGTCTGAAGTGGGAGCGCACAATTATTGAGGACCCCTTCAGCCCTGCACACAGCATCTTTCAGGTGCTCCTGTCGGGGAAGAGATGCAGGAGTATCAGAACCAGCCCCACCAGGCTGAGGAACAGCTTCTTCCCACAGGCAGTGAGAATGCTGGATGACCAAAGGAACCGCTCACACTAACCATCTGAGATTCTCATACTCTTGAAGAAATATTTATTTATTTGTATAGATGAAATGAGTATTGTTTGTCTGTACGTGTATTAGGTCTGGCTCTGTGTCTATGTGTTTTGCACCGAGGACTGGAGAACACTGTTTTGTTGGGTAGTACTTGTAAATCAGGCGACAATAAACTTGATTTGACATTGCCTGCTAAATTTTGATTCCACAGCCGTGGGAGAAAGACTGCGCCCATTCACCTTATATCTTCCCTTCCTGATTTTATAAACCTCGATAGGGTCACCCCTCAGCTTTCTGTGCTACAGGGAGAAAAGTCCCAGCCTATCCAGCCTCTCCTTTTAACTCAAGCTTTCAGTTCTTATTATATCCTTAAGAATCCTTACTGAACCCTTTCCAGCTTAATGACATCTTTTACATGGTTGGATGACCAGAACTGCATACTATTTTCCAAATGCTGCCCCATCATTACCTCACTTAGTTGTAACATGGTGTCCTAATTCCTGTACTCAAAGACCTGACCAATGAAAGCAAGCATGGCAAATGGCCTCTTCACTGCCCTGTCCAACTGTGTCCTGACCTGGAGGACAAGGATAGAAAGGAATCCAAGAATTTAACTTAACCTCGATTTACCCAGTTTCAAAAGTCTCACAATTGCCCTCAACTCATCAGTGAAGCTATCCCCCTTCCAGACAAAATCTCCCTTCCACATGGAGTAGGAAGAGTCTGCTCCCAGCTCTGGGAGAAGCAAGTAGCAGAGGATGTAGAATGAGAGGTCCGATATCAGCGGGAAAGAAACTGTGCATGTGTACAAACTCTTTTTACAACCAGTGGGGTGCTTTTGAAGGGCAGATGCTAATTAAAATTGGAAAATGGCAGGCACCTTTCGCACAGTCTACTCCACAGGCAAGGTTGTGAAGCTAACCAGGTAACCTGCTTCCGGAGCCGCTGATTCAGCTAAGATTGTGCTGAGCTTTGCCCTTTTTTCTGTCCACTGCCTACATGCCCATCTGTTCCAGGTAGTCAATCCCACTGAGCAGTAAATCCTATTCCTGTGTGAAAACGAGCAGTCTGGATGGCAGCTTGTTTCTGTTTATGGCGGGCCACCGTCTGTGCTCAACCAACCAGGACGTTCAGCCATGGAACAACCCTTTCCAACAGGAAAATAGAACCCCAGCTGAAACATTTATTTGAACCCATCATCTCTGAGTCACTGCATTACTGTATGGGATGGTAGCTGTGCAACATCAGACCGGAAGTCAATACAGAGGACCATCAAAATGGCTGAGAAGATCACTGGGGTCCCCCTTTCCTCTATTGCCAACATTCACTGGGAGCACTGCTTAATTAGATGTCAAAGGGTATTTCAGGCCCCTTTCTTTCTACACACAATCTTTAACCCACTACCAGAAGGAAAGAGGTACTGGAACATTAAATCAAGACTGTCTGTCTGGGAAGTAGCTTCTTCCCATAGGCTGTAAGATCGATGTAACCGAGTAAATCAAACCCAAAATATTTCTATGTTGTGGCGGCTTACTTATCAGCATGCAAAATGGCTCCCAAAATAGCGGACATGCTGTGGAAAATGTGGGAAATTGACCTGCATCCAACACAGGTTTTCATCTGGGCTGATGACTTCAATTTCTGTCCATGTGACAGAAGCACTGATGTATATATGCCCAATATCCAAGCCTGGAGGTGTCAGTCTTGCACTAGACTCCACACTATATACATCAACTCGACAACGTGTAGCGATTCCACGACATGTACACTGACATCTATAGTTAGTAGCTCAGTATGGAATACTTTGCTACATTGGTGACCCCCAAAGGTCCAAATGATACTTGGACCCCAACACGGAAAATTTTTATTTGATGCAGGCTGTGGTTCTGAAACTGCCGACATTTTGGACTCACAACCAAGTACATGGTTTGACCAAGCAGAAACCCAATTCTAGTTGAGGCAGATAACATCTGATTTATTTTACATTATATCTTGATGTGTGATTATTATGTGCTGTGTATTATGTGTGTGTGTGTGTGTGTGTGTGTGCACCATGGTTGGTTTCATATGTACAGTCAGATGATAATAAGTCAGAGCACGATCTTGAACTTGAGGGTTCAGGACGCTGGGAGCTCAGATGAGTAGACATTTAGGGTGTTGGAATCTCTAGTGGGCGGGCAGCTGGGGCAAGAATCTGTGATTGGGGCGTCGGGAGATTGGATGGGTGGGCAGTTGGGCATTGGATGGGCAGGTGGTTGCGAGCAAAATAGGGAGATTGACCTTTGCACAGATATATGGAAAATATCTGATATTTGAGCCAAAAAAGGGGGCGGGAGGGAGAGGTGGTTGATTTTACACAGGAACAACTATTATATGAGTATATACGGTGCTCTTTGGAATTTAGAAGATAAAATTCTAGACAAGTTAAATGGAGCAAGAATGTTCCCAATGAGTGGGAAGTCCAGAAGAAGAGGTCACAAACTGAGGAGGAGGACTCAGCCATTATGGATCGAGATGAAGAGAAACCTTTTCCCTCAGAGAGCTGTGAACTTGTGGAACCCCTGACCACAGAAAGTTGTTGAGGCCGGTTGGTTAGATGTGTTCAAAAGGGAGTTAGATGTGGCCCTTATGGCTAAAAGGATCAAGGGACGTGGAGAGAAAGTCAGAAAAGGGGACTCAGCTCCCATCATATTTCTGCATGGCGATGGTGTCAGATGCTAGATTCTCGCTCATTAATGCTCTGGATTAATGGTCCAGCTACACTGCTGCTCTTCCTTTATTTAAAATTTATTTTTAATTTTATTTTAAAAATGTAGACATACAGCATGCCTACAGGCCATTTCAGCCTACAAGCTAATTGACCTGCCAATGGTGGGAGGAAACTGGAGCATCCTGAGAAAACACACACAGGCACGGGGAGAACGTACAAACTCCTTACAGACAGGGCGGGATTCGAGCCCTGGTCTCGATCACTGGTGCTGTTACAATGTTGCGCCAACCTTGACGCGTCTATAATTTTAAAGCCATCTACAGTATTAGGTCAATTTTAACAGCTGTTCTGGGGGGATATGACCTTACTCTGTTCATTTCTTTTTCACTTTGAGTTACCCTCCCCGTTCCAGTGCCAGTTTTACAAATACCTTTTGAGCTCTTATTTCCTCTGAGCCGAATTAAAGACAGACTGTGTATTTCATTTCTTTTTTTTTAACTTCAGACATTAATTATAAATAACATCAGAGTAAAATGTTGGGTAATATGAATGTCAATAATATTTAGTGAGTTGCAAATGTTCTTTCAAAATTCCCTACATCTGTAATTACATTCTGTGCCTCAATTGAATAAATCAGTTATTGGTTTTCTCTTGCCTGGAAGGACTGCTATAAAACCCTATCTCCTCACACACGCCTCCAGGTCAATTCATGAAATAATAGCTTTTGTTCTACTCTGTGATTCTTCCATTTCCAGTTGCTTAGGCTTAGCCCCTATAAAACCATCAGTGAAAAATCAGACAATGATTAAGGTCAGAATCAGACTCATGACCAGGATTTATTGTCGCGAACATGTATCGCAAAATTTTTTGTTTATCGCCAGAATTACAGGTACCAAACTTGCAAAATAAAAAAAAATAAATTACTGCAAAAGGAGAGAGGAGAAAAAAAAAGCGTGAGGTATTGTCAGTGGTTGATCATCCATTCAGAAATCTGATGGCGGAGGAGAAGAAGCTGCTTTTGTGAACTTGGGTGCTCGTCTTCAGGCTCCTGTGCCTCCTTCCTGATGGTAACAGTGTGAAGAGGGCATGGCCTGGGGTGGTGAGGGTCCTTGAGGAGAGAGGTCACTTTCTTGAGACACTGCCTCTCTTTAATGGAGTGAAGACTGATGTGATGCCTTCTGGCCAAGTTCACAACACTCTGGCCAAGTTTTTTTTTCCCCCTCCTGTGCCTCGGGACCTCCATGCCAGACAGCGATGCAGCTAATCAGAAGGGTCTCCATATTACACCTGTATAAATTTGCAAGATGAGAGACCAAATCTCCTCAAGCTCCTGACAAAATGAGCTTTCTTCAAGATTGAATTGACATGATGGCCCGCGGAAAGATCTTCGGACATGAGTGAAGCAATGGTTTCACTTTGAGCTTTCGTTGCAATAGTTAAAACCAGGCAAAATGAGAAAGTGTTTAATTGGGGAAGGGCTAATTATGATGGGATGAGGCAGGAACAAGCGAGAGTAAATTGGAAACAGATGTTCAAGGATGAAAGCGCAGAAGTAATGTGAAGGAAGTTTAGGGACCACTTGTGTTGTCCCACTGGGACAGGGAAAAGATGGTGGAGGAAGCAGGTAAGGCAGCTAGTCAAGAAGAAGAAGGAAACATACATTAGATCTAGGTAGCAGGGAAGAGGAAGGGCTCATGAGACAGGAAGGAGCTTAAGAAAGGACTTGGGAGACATCAAAGGGGGAATGAGAAGGTATGTAGGATTAAGGAGAAACCCAAGGCATTCTATGCATATCAGAAGGATGACAAAAATGAAGGTGGAGCCGATAAAGGAGGAAACATGTGCCTCGAGGTGGAGAAGGTTGGGGGAGGTCCTAAATGAAAAATTTGCTTCATTATTCAAGAGTGAAAGAAAGTCATTGATCAGGGTGAGGTTGGAATAGAACAGGCTTGTGCGCTGGACAATATGAAGATTAAGGAAGCGGAAGTGTTAGATCTTCTTCAAAACATTAAGATTGATGAATCCCTGGGGCCAGATGCCACGTAGCACAGATTACTGTGGGAAATGAGGGAAGGGGTCCTCTTTGGCCACAGGGGAGGATTGGAGAATGACAAATGTAGTCCCCTTGTTTTAAAATGGTAATAGGGAGAATCCTGGGAATTATAGACCAGAATTATTATGTCAGTGGTGTGCAAACTATTGGAGAGGATTCTTAAGGATAGGATCTACGAGCATTCGGAGAAGTACAGTCTACTCAAGGATAGGCAGCATGGCTTTGTGAAGGGAAGGTTGTGCCTTCACGGGTATAATTGAGCTTTTTGAGGAGGTTAAAAAAAAAAGAAATTGATGAGGGTAGGACAGTCAGCTTTGACTATAAGGACTTTAACAAGTCTATAAGGACTTTAAAAAGTCATTTGACAAGGTGACCCATGAGAGGCTTGTTTAGAAAGTCATGAGGCAGGGATCCATGGAACTTTCGCTGTGTGGATAAAA
Organism: Narcine bancroftii; assembly: GCF_036971445.1. Lineage (NCBI taxonomy): Eukaryota > Metazoa > Chordata > Chondrichthyes > Torpediniformes > Narcinidae > Narcine > Narcine bancroftii. The sequence goes on along the minus strand of NC_091470.1, from coordinate 363,338,588 downwards.
TAATTGCCTTCCAGGTAGAAAGCAGAATGTAGTAGTGGAAGGAAAGTATTTTGTCTAGAGGTCACTGACTATTGGAGTACCACAATGATCTGTTCTGGGACCTCTGCTCTTTGTGATATTTATCAATGACCTGGATGAAGTGTTATATGGCGAGCTCTCCACTGGCTACCGAGACAGAGGTGCACCAAAGAAGAGGTACAAGGACTGCTTAAAGAAATCTCTTGGTGCCTGCCACATTGACCACCACCAGTGGGCTGATATCGCCTCCAACCGTGCATCTTGGCGCCTCACAATTCGACGGGCAGCAACCTCCTTTGAAGAAGACCGCAGAGCCCACCTCACTGAAAAAAGATAAAGGAGGAAAAACCCAACACTTAACCCCAACCAACCAATTTTCCCTTGCAACCACTGCAACCGTGCTTGCCTGTCCTGCATCGGACTTGTCAGTCACCAACAAGCCTGTAGCAGACGTGGACGTACCCCTCCATAAATCTTCTTCCGCGAAGCCAAGCCAAAGAAGAAGAAGAAAGAAAAGAAGGATGAAGAGGCTGAAGGATGGGTCAGTAGGTACAAAGGTTGGAGGAGTTATGTATGGAGCTGAAGATTTTCGGTTACAAAAAGGATATAGACAGGATGCAGAGCTGAGTGGAGAGGTAGCACATGGAGCTGAAGCCAGATAAGTGTGAAGTGGTGCATTTTGGAAGGACAAATCAGAAGGCTGAGTACAGGGTTAATGGTCGGTTACTTAAGAGTGTGGATGAAAAGAGGGACCTTGGGATCCAAATCCATGCATCCCTCTAGGTTGCCACACGTTGATAGGATAGTTAAGAAGGTCTATGGGTGGGGATTGAGTTCAAGAGTCAAGAGACCTTGTTGCAACTCTACAAATTTCTGGCGAGACCACACTTTGGTTCAGTTGTATTCATTTCTCATCACCTCATTATTGGAAGAATGTGGAAGCTATGGAGAAGGTGCAGAAAAGATTAACCAGGATGTTACCTTGATTGAAAAATAAGTCTTATGAGACAAGGTTAGCAGAGCTGGGAATTTTTTTTTTTGAGTGTAGAAGGATGAGAGGAGACTTAATAGAGCTCAACAAGATTGAGAGGGTGGACAGCCAGAGCCTGTTTCCCAAGGCTGGAATAGCAAATGCCAGAGGACATGAGTACAAAATGAAGGGAGCGAAGTTTAGGGGAGACATCAGAGCTGATCTTTATTCAGAGAGTTGTGGTTCCCTGGTATGCCTTACCAGGGATGGTGGTGGAAGCTGAAACATGAAGGGCATGTAAGATAATCTTAGACAGGAACATGGATAGAAGAAAAATAAAGGGTTATGGGGTAGGGAGGGATTGGTATTTTTTTAAAGGAATATATAGTGTATGTGTCAGTACAACATTGAGAGCTGAAGGGATTGTACTGTGCTGTAGTGGTCTATGTTCTATTTTCTTTGCAAGTGATCTGTTTCATCCACAAGGCTTACAAGCCACAGATAGATTTTGCCATCTTTCAATTTTACTACAAGGTCAACATCTTCCGACTTTTATCTTCACACACAAAGGTTTAACTTGCTCTCTCGGAGGGACAAGAAATGTTCAGCACGAAACACTGAGTGCTCAATAAGGACTTTCCAGGCTCAAGAACATAAAGGATTTCTGATCACCCAACCTACTGCCACATGAGGGGGTGTCACGGGTTAGCAGAGCAGTTCATGCAAAGCTACTACTGCGCCAATCACCAGGTTCAAATCCGGAGCGGTCTGTCAGGAGTCTGTACGCTCTCCCTGTGCCACGTGGGTTACCTCCAGTTTCCTCCCACATTCCAAAAGTGTTCAGGGTTAGTAGATTATTGGTCACAAGGGTGCATTTGGGTGGCATGGGCTCGTGGGCCAGAATGGCCTGTTACTGTGCTGTATCTCTTCATTAATTTAACTTTAAAAGTTAAATAAATTAAATAAATATAAAGTTGTGATGGCGAATCCCAGAAGGTTATAGAAGAAAAGATGGACATTCAGTCCAACAAAATTTCATCTGCAAACTTAAAACTAGCCTGCAGATCTGATGTAGGTTATGTAGTCTACATAAATCTGGATGTGTTATCACTTGGCATAATGGAGCATGTAGCCAATTGGTCTTCATAAAGATCCTGGAAAGTTTTTCCGTGTGTCAAAGCTGACTGTGTAGCGGGTATACAAGAGCAAAATGACACCTGCATTTCTTCTTTCATTGTTTTATAATATACTTCATTGGAGTCGATTTCCTCACTTTTCTCCAGTATCTTGGAAAATGGCATGAATTCACTGAAGGACAGCAAATTAAAATTGTTCAAATAAAAAATTTGGGTGGCACTGTTGGTCTGATGCTATTACTGCGCCAGCGGCCGGCGTTCCGATCTGGCGCTGTCTGTAAGTAGTTTGTGCGTTCTCCCTTTGACCTGTGTGGGTTTCCTCCGGGTGCTCTAGATTCCTCCCACCCTTCGAAACACAGGTTAATTGGGGAGGCACGGGTATCAATGGCTGGAATCGGCTTCTACCGTGTTGAAGATAAATGAAATAAACACTGCCCAGTGAACAAAATGTTTTACAACCTCCAAGTTGGGGAATAACCTTTTTCAAACATGAAGGAATGTAAAAGGCATGGAATGAAATGTAGGAAATGGCCAGCGGTACACGTCTGCCAAAGAAGAGAGAAAAGTGGATCCAATATGGGTTAACTGGAGGTGAACTGATCCACTCTGATGCTGGGAAAGAATCTTTAGAGTTTAATATTGAGCCCAGAGGGCTGCAGCTTTCTTTTTACATTCCTTTTCTCTCTCATTCTCCCTCATTCTCTTTCTCATTCGATTTCTTGTCCTCTTCTCTCTCCATACTCTTTCTCTCTCTCTCTCCAATCTCCCTCATTCTTCCTTCAACCATACAAAAGCTACGGGAGCTCTGGAAGCCAATCCACGGGTGCTCAGTGACTCTGAAGGGACCCTCTTTTGCTTCTCTTTCCCACTTATTAAAGGGATGCTGGCTGGAGCTATTGATGACTCTTTGTGAGCCTTACAGCAGGTCAAAAAGCAGTTTTGTGTAATGTTACATGCTCTCTGCTATAACAGGACAATAAAAGAATCTTGAATTTCATTTACAGCTTATCCACTCAGTAACCCTGGCTTCACCACATCAAAAAGCAACTGCTTTAATAGGCAGCTGTGTCTCTTTTCACCAATACTGCCTGAACTACTCAATTGTTCCAGCATTTTCCGATTAGATTCCTGACATTTAATGTAGTTCAACTTCCTAAATCTAAATATGATGTTGGCCGTGGTGAGAGGGAGAAATTTCTGTTTTGCCTGTCATCATGGATATGCCTTCGTTCCTTGACAGATGTTTAATCAGACAGAGATCCGTTTAGGGATGTTGGTATTGCAAATGAATATTCAGCACAATTATGTGTATAACAAAATTCCCCAAAGAGAAATCAAGATAGATCTATTATTCCTGCTCCGACAGACAAAAAATCCACATTTCCATTCTCTCCAGCCTTCGATTCAATCTGCCATTCAACCCTCTCCCTGAGATCTATTCATGCTGACCGGCTCTTGACCTTAATTGTTTTCCTCAGATTAGTTTCCCTGCTTTTGGTTCGCACACCATTTCTTGTCTCAGAAATAAGAACCTCCTTGTTACTGAGACCTTCAAAGCAGTTTGTGACTTCAAAACGGAATACCCTCAGTACTTGCCTCGCTTTTGACCAGCATGTATAGTTACACAAATGCTTTGTATTCTGTGGGAGAATCTCAGAGAATGAAGACAGTAGACTGGTTTTCAGACTCATTTGATTTATTCGTTTTGTAGGATTTGCTATTGCCAACATTAATTTTGCACTTGGATAGCCGTGAATATTTACTACAGTATCTAATTTTTACATTCACGATCTATTTTTAATTCAATCAGGTATATCAATGGAGTTTTTTGTGTGCATTATTTTGCCAATTTTCTGTTCAGTTGCCTATGTACATTGTACAATGTATCTGGCAATAAAGCCATTTTCGTTAATTGCCCATTCTCTTGGGAAAATGATGTGACCCAGATGAGTGGTTTGCTGTGAGGCTTCAGGTCGTTGCTGTAGCTTTGGAGTGTAAACCCCTACAAAAGGTAGTTGACACAGCCCAGGACACCCAGGACAAGACCCTACCCACCATCGAAAATATTAAACAAGGAATGCTGCCGTCGGAGAGCAGCAGCAGTCATCAAGGATCCACACACCTCCCAGCACGTGCTGTTATGATCAGGAAAGAGGTCGGTGCCACAAGACTCGCACCACCAGGTTCAGGAAGAGCTGCTCCCCCTCCATCGTCGGACTCTTCAACTCGATCAGGGACTTTTTTAAGGACTCTTACTTGTGCACTTTATTGATTTTTTTTTCCTTTCTGAATTGCTTGTTTTTTTTGTTTACGTGTGTGTACATTGTGCACGGATTTTTTTTGCAGTACCAATAAGTGGTAATTCGTCCACAGGAAAAAGAATCTCAAGTTTGCATGTATGTACACTGACAATAAATCTCAAATATGAAATATTGGCCAAGCTGGATAAGGATGTCAGATCCCCCTCTCCATCGGACATGAGCAAACCAGTCGGGATTTTTACCACAATCTGGTAGTTTTGCAGTGTATCCTTACAAAGGGTCATAGTGTTCTACAGCACACAATCAAGTCTTCAGCCCACTAATTGCACATTAACCATCAATTACTAACAGAGATATACATCAGAGAACAGATCCTTTGGCCCAACTTATCCATGCAGACCAAGCTGGCATTCTGGCCAAGTTCCACATTTGGTGCACACTTTTCTGTCCATCTGACCCACTCCTACAGCTTTCTCTGGCAGCTCCATTCAGATACAAATTCCCCTCAGTTAAAATATTGTTCCTCAGGTTTCTCTGAAAACTCCCCCCTTTCACATTAAACCTGCTCCCTCTAGATCTTTATATAACTTTTTTTTAAATTTAGACATACAGCACGGTAACAGGCCTCTTGGACCCAAGAGCCCATGCCGCCCAATTACACCCAATTGACCAACAACCCCTGGCATATTTTGGCAGGTGGGCAGAAACCGGAGCACTGGAGGATACCCACATGGGGGGAATGTACTGTTATGAGCCCACAGGACCCCAAAACCCAGCAGCACTAAAAATTTGCCAAGACAAATGGTTGCTTAAACAAAAGTTATTTTAATTATATTTAAACATGAAAGCAGGATCAAATTTTAACTTATTACTACTAACCTAACTTAACTCCCTTCTAATTCTAAGTGCACATGCATGTAATGTGTATTCAAGTTTAGAAAAGTTTTTAAATTCACAGTCCAATCTCACTTCTCACAGTTCACCGGTATCAAGCAATTCCTATACTGTGCACAGATTTAACATGTATCAATTTCATCAGTCTTTGGTGCTTGAAAGGTAAATGGTTACCGCTCAGGAAGGTTCTAGTCGGTTTTCAGAGAGAGATTTGTTGCTCGTTGGACACCCGCAACTGATTCCTCCTGATCAGCCACTTCAGTGTCTTGCCGAAGAAACGTTCCCCATCAGGGTTTTCCAGATGATAACCTCTTTCTTTCAGGTCATCACAGAGTTCCTTTTTGTTTCCCTTATTTCAAGTGAAACTTTATACAGCTATCCTTATCCTCTTGTATGAACTACAAGTGCTTTGACCAGGCGGAACTAAGAACTCACAACCCATCTTCAAAATGTTTTTTTCACAAGCTTGCCAGTTTGTCATGTTCCAGTCCCAGCTGCTGAATTGTAGAACTGTAAAATTGTAGAACTGAATTCTTTCTCTCTCTCCCTCTCTCTCTCTTTCATTCAGAGAAAACCACGTGACTCTCTTAGAACAGCCAACTGCGCTCAAACAGACTGCAGCTCCAGACCTAATCTTCTGAGTTCTTTCATCTGTTGGTTTCCAAAACAATAATCCATGACTCTGTTCGGCTCCGAATCATGGGTCCTCTACCGGCACCACCTGCGGCTCCTGGAGCGCTTCCGCCAGCGTTGTCTCCGCTCCGTCCTCAACATCCATTGGAGCGCTCACACCCCTAACGTCGAGGTACTCGAGATGGCAGAGGTCGACAGCATCGAGTCCACGCTGCTGAAGATCCAGCTGCGCTGGATGGGTCACGTCTCCAGAATGGAGGACCATCGCCTTCCCAAGATCGTATTATATGGCGAGCTCTCCACTGGCCACCGTGACAGAGGTGCACCAAAGAAAAGGTACAAGGACTGCCTGAAGAAATCTCTTGGTGCCTGCCACATTGACCACCGCCAGTGGGCTGATAACGCCTCAAACCGTGCATCTTGGCGCCTCACAGTTTGGCGGGCAGCAGCCTCCTTTGAAGAAGACCGCAGAGCCCACCTCACTGACAAAAGGCAAAGGAGGAAAAACCCAACACCCAACCCCAACCAACCAATTTTCCCTTGCAACCGCTGCAATCGTGTCTGCCTGTCCCGCATCGGACTGGTCAGCCACAAACAAGCCTGCAGCTGACGTGGACTTTTTTACCCCCTCCATAAATCTTCGTCCGCGAAGCCAAGCCAAAGAAAGAATCCATGACTCTAATTAACACCTACTGGTGAAGTCCTCATAGGAATTCTTCAAAGTTTGTGCAAAGGCACCCAGAGCCTGGACTGCCTGGCTTGAGCAGAACTCTGGCATTTTAATTGCAGTTTGCTTTGAAGTGCTTGTATGTGACCGACACTAAAAAAAACCTGCCATAATTGATCTCCTTTTAAAACATAACTATATACAATGTAATAAATAACATAATCCATCACAGTGCAAACTCCTTACAGACAGTGCAGGAATCGAACCCCAGTCCTGATTGCTGGCGCTTTAACAGCATCGCACTAAACCCTACACTAACTAGTCTGCAGTTGTGGTTATTGTAATAAATACATAAAAGTGCTGGAGAAACTCAGCAGGTCCTACAGCATCTATAGGAGGTACAGGTATGTAATCCTCCGCTATTAGAATTGTCGAATGTGGGAAAAACACTGTGGGTATTCACTTTCTACTTGCCTTTGCAGTGATAAATGATATGACCTCTTACGTTTGACCCTGCTCTCACTGGCCGGCTCGTGACTCCTCCCCCTTTATCCCCCATAAAGGCTGTCATACCACAATCCTGCCCCCTTTTTGTCTGGGTCAGGGAGAGCCAGCAACACAAGGGATGCCGTCCATCTCTTGGTAATAAAAGTCTTCAGTTCCAGTAACCTCAGTCCTTGTGTAATTGATCATGCATCAATTTTAGTAGCCAGATTTTGTTTGTTCGGAACATGGACAAATACTTGAAGCTGGACCGCTGAGAAATCTACCTGAGAGCATCTCAAGCAGCTGACAAATTTGCGGTCTACTGCCACTGTTTTGAAAGATTCCTCGCAGCGACCCAGGACGACGAAGACAAGCTTCATCTGCATCACCCTTCATGATTTTATAACCATCTATAAGGGACCCCTCATCTTCTTTATTCTATGGAGTAAAGGCCAAGTCTATCCAATAATTTCAGCCCTCCTGACCCGCCAAACTGCACTCATCGAGCTAATTCAACTTATTCGCAATTAATTGGTGATTGTCTATGCCTTGGCCATCCGAGTCTCACCTAAATATTTATGCACCGTTGACCTTTCTTTGGCTTGGCTTCGCGGACGAAGATTTATGGAGGGGGTAAAAAGTCCACGTCAGCTGCAGGCTCGTTTGTGGCTGACAAGTCCGATGCGGGACAGGCAGACACGATTGCAGCGGTTGCAGGGGAAAATTGGTTGGTTGGGGTTGGGTGGTTGGGGTTTTGGTCACCTAGCTAAAGGACAAATATGAATATGACAAAAAGTGTGCGAAGAAGATTTACAAGGATATGGCTGGGACTCTTGGAACAGAGTTACAAGGAAAGGTTAAACCTTAATCAGAATGAGGGGAAGATTTAATAGAAATACACAAAATTATGAGGGGTATAGATAGAGTAAATGCAGATAAGGATTTTTTTTAACCACTGAAGTTGAGCGCGACACATGGGTCTGACAGAGGACATGGGTTAAAGGTGATAGTTTAGGGGAAATTTTTTCATTGATAGTTGAGAGTATGTTGAATGAGCTGCCAGCTGAGGCGGGGAATGCAGGCTCAATTTTGACATTTTAGAAAAAATGCGGACAGGTACATGGATGGGAGGGTTTTGGAGAGCTAGGGACTGGTTGCAGGTCAGTGGAACAAGGCAGAATAATAATTTGACACAGACAAGATGGGCCAAATGGCTGTTTCTATGCTGTCGTATTTTATGTTTCTATAGTTCACATTTACTGATACATACACCATGGTCGAGTGAGAAAGTTTATTTTGGGGGTTGTCTAGCTTGTTATCCCATACATAGTTCAGGAAGTAGAACATGGTGCAGAAGTGCACAGAGCCTCAAGGAGAATTCAGTTTCAACTGAGCAAAGAGAACATCATCCTACTCATGTGAGGTTCATTCAGGAGTCTGATAACAGCAGGAAATAAACTAGCCTTGAATCTGGTGGGTGCACAACCTCACAGTTGTGAATCGTCTTCCTGATGGGGTGGGGATAAAGATGGTGTCACCAGGAGTCTTTTAACGTGATGATTGTTTTTACAGGGGGCAACAGCAGATGCAGAAGGACTTTATGGAGAGGAGGGGAGCTTCGCAAGATGGGGCAAGCTGCGTTCACAACTTTTTTCATGCGGTCCCGGGCGGAACCGTTCCTGTACCACTCAGAGATAAATTACATGGGAAAGAGTTCAGAGAAGATTCACGAAAATGATACCAGGAGTGAAAGGGATGGCATATGAATAATGTCTGTCAGCTCTTGGCCTGTCAAATTTCCTCAGGCATCTGTGGAAGTAAAGGGTGCAGGGTGGTCTCTTGGACATTGCCTCCATATGGGTGGGCCAGGACAAGTCACAGGACCTGTCTGCCATCTCCTCCTCTGTTCCATTGATAGGACATTTAACAGTACAATCCTTTTAGCCTACGATATTGGGCTGACCTTTGGAAGCCTACTCCGCAACAATCTAATTTTACCCACAGTCCTCTTTTTTTCTTACATCCATGTGCCTATCTAAGATTCTTTTGATGCAGAACAAGGTTGCTGTGATTAGCATAGCAGTTAGCGCAATGCTGTTACAGTGCTAGCAACCTGGGTTCAAATCCAGCGCTGTCTGTAAGGAATTTGTCCGTTCTCCCCGTGCCTGTGTGGGTTTACTCCGAGTGCTCCAGTTTCTTCGCATCGTTAAAACTCGGGTGGGGTGGGGGCGTCGTTATTGGTTAATTGGGTGTAATGGGGCGGCAGAGGCTCGTGGGCCCTAGGGTCCTGTTAAGGTGCTAAATGTCTAAACAAGGGAGCCCCTTCCCTTTACTGGAAGCCTGTAATCAGCACCTTGGTCTTGCCTGACATTGAGGAGAGGTTGTCCTTGCATCAATCCACAAGACCACCATCTCTCTTCTATTTTCCAGCTCACCATTCTCAGGGATCCTCCCTGCAGACAGAGCTGGAGCATTGATTAGCCTCACGTTTGCGAGGGTCCAGGGAGTAGAGAACTGAGTACACAGCACATCAGGGCCCCAGACTTGAGGATGATCATGGAGGAGCTGTGGTTGCTTCCAGTAGCTCTCACCATCACGCCCAAGGTAGTGCAATACAAATTCCAACAACTCATTGGGTGAGAACAGAATCTTCCTCATATATCCTCCGAACTTTTCAACACTCATTCGAAACAAGTTTTAGATTCACACTCTTTTCTAAATTAATTAATTTCAATTCTTCATCTGTAACGCCAAGTCAAGTTTATTGTCATCTGATTGTACAAGTACAACCCGACGAAATAGCGTTCTCCGATCCTCGGTGCAAAATGCAGACACACAGCCAGACATAGCACACATACAGACAAACAATACAGATTTTTAAGTTTTTAATTTTAAAATTTATATTAAACATTTTTAAATGTAGACATTCCACACACTAACAGGCCATTTCAGCCCACAAGCCATGCAACCCAATTTACACTCAATTAACTTACACCCCTGATACATTTTAAACAGTGGGAGGAAACCGGAGCTTCTAGGGACACAGGGAGTACGACAGCGTGGGATTCGAACCCTGGTCCCAGTTGCTGGTGCTCTAAAAGTATTTTGCTAACCATTATGGCAACTATGCAGGACAAGTATTCATATAGCAAAAAAAAGAAATGAATATTGTTTCATGAATATAAGAGTCTCGGATGGTTAGTGTGAGCAGCTCCTTTGGTCATTCAGCATCCTCACTGCCTGTGGGAAGAGGCCGTTCCTCAGCCTGGTGGTGCTGACTCCGATACCCCTGTATCACTTCCCTGTCAGGAGTAGCTGAAAGATGTGTGCGGGGTGGAAGGGGCCTTAATGATCGTCAGACAACGATCCCAGTAGATCATGATGGGGTTGAGGGGGGGAGGGGGGCGGGGGTGAGACTCCATTGATCCTCTCTGCAACTCTATAATCCTGCGGATTTGGCCTCCAATCTATTTTTCTCCTGTAATCGTACCGCAGTGTGATGCAGCCGGTCAAGCTGGTCTTGATACCGCATCAGTCTCCCAGAGTTGAGGATGGTTGATCACCAATCCGCAGTAGTTGCTTCCAGCAACTTCTACCGTCGCCCTCCAGGCAGTGCTTTACAAATTCTAACAACCCTCTGGGTGAAAAAAGAACCTCCTTCATATCCTCTATGGACATTTCATTATAAGCTTGTTTTAGACTCATTTCCTTTTCCAAATTAACTCATTTTGTTTCTTCAGCTTCCATGTGAGACTTCAGCACAAATTTCTGGTGTAGTGACCAGGCCTTTAGTTTACTCTTGAATTTCTTGGCATTTATTCTTTGGAGAGACAACCTATTTTCAGTTTGCTTATCCAGCTCACAATTGTAATTTGTTAACTTTATTAATAAGATGCTTGTCCCACTGCTTATCCAACCTTTGTGACCCATTCCCAATTGCTCTGACCTAACTAATAAGAATCAGGCATATCGGTAAAAACACACAATGCTGGAGGAACTCAGTAGGTCAAAGAGTTTCCTTTATATAGCAAAGGTAAAAATGCACTGTGGTGAAACCACTATTGTACATATTTGTCATATGTAAATAACACAACCTTTCCTGGTTGACCCTGCTCTCACTGGCTGGGGTGGGAGGGGGTGATGGGGGAAGGGGGTGGAGGGGAGGAGGGGGGAGGTGGAGAGAGGGGAAGGGGGAGGGGGAGGAGGAGGGGGGGAACAAATGGTTGGGACCTTGGCTTTATACCATGGGCCCACCTGATAGTCGGATGTCATTAGGCCGGGTGTCTTGTCTCTAGGCCACCTGTTGGCCTATTATTACAGTAGGAAAGGCAAACAAGCTTTGAGCATGGACTTCCATGTGCAATTATGACATTGTGGCCATTAGTGAAATCCAACCCCAAGAAGGGTAGGATTGGCAGTTCAATGTTCTGGGCTTCCATTGCTTTAACCACAATAGAACAGGAGATGAAAAATGAGGAGTCACATTACTCAGGAAATAGTCACAGAGTCACAGGAAGTAAATAAAAAAGTCATGAGTTCATGGAACATATACAGATTAGAGGAGGAAATATTTGCTGTCTGAATAAATCTTGACTGATATTCCCTCAGTCCCTGAGGGAAGCTACTGTAGAAATTGCAGGGGGTCTGACAGAAATATTTAAAATGTCCTTAGCCATGGGTGAGGTGACAGAAGATTGGAGGGTACCTCATGTTGTTCCATTCTTTAAAAAAGGCTCCAAAAGTAAACCGGGAAATTACAGTATTGTGAACCTGACATCATTAGTAGATAAATTATTGGAGGGTGTTCTGAGATCGGATATACAAGTATTTGGACAGCCATGGGCTAATTAAGGATAGCCAACATGGCTTTGTGTGAGGTAGATCATGTTTAATGAATCTTGTAGAGTTTTTCGAGGAGGTTACCAAGAAAGTTGATAAAGGAATGGATGTTGTCTACATGGACTTGAGTAAGGCCTTTGACAAAGTTCCACATGGGAGGCTAGTTCATAAAGTTTAGACGCTAGGCATCCATGGACAGGTTGTAAATTGGATTTAAGATTGGCTGAATGGGAGAAGACAAAATAGTAGTGGATGATTACTTCCCAGACTGGAGGCCTGTGATGAGTGGAATGTCTCAGGGATCGGTGCTGGAACCATTGTTGTTTGTTGTCTATATTAGTGATCTGAATGATAATGTAGAAAATCAGATCAGCACATTTGCTGATGACACTAAGATTGGAGGTGTTGTGGACAGCGAGGAAAACTTTTAAAGCTTACAGAGGGATTTGGACCATCTGGAAAAATAGAACAGAAAATGGCAGATGAAAGTTAATGCATAGAAGGACAAACCAAGGTAAGTCATACACAGTAAATGGTAGGGCACTGAGGAGTGCAGAGGAACAAAGGTACATAATTCCCTGAAAATGGTGTAACAGGTAGACAGGGTTGTAAATAAACCTTTTGACATCTTGGCCTTCATAGATCAAAGTATTGTGTACAGGAGTTGGGATGTAATGGTGAGGTCGTATCAGACATTGGTGAGGCCAAATATGGAGCATTTTATGCAGTTCTGGTTGCCAAACTACAGGAAGGATATCAGTAAGATTAAAAGAGGGTAGATAAGATTTTCTACAATGTTGCCAGGTCTTCAGAAGTCAAGTTACAGGGAATGATTAAACAGGTTAGGACATTATTCCATGGAGCGTGGAAGAATGAGGGGAGATTTGATAGAGATTTGCAGAATTATGAGAGGTTTAGACAGAATAAATGCAAGTAGGCTCTTTTCACTTGGATTAGGAGAGCTAAATACAAGAGGACATGGCTTTAAGGTGAAAGGGGAAAGGTTTAGGGAGAGCATTAGGGAAATCTTTATCATGGAGTGGTGGGAGTATGGATGAGCTGCCATCTGACATGGTAAAGGTGGTCTCACCCTTGGGTTTTAAAAATAAATGCGATAGATAGATCGATGGGAGAGGCCTGGAAGGTTATGGAATGGTTGAAGGTCAATGAGTCTTGTGGTATGATGTTTCAGCACAGAATAGAAGGGCCAAATGTCTTGTTTTCAGTGCTGTAGTGATGTACGGTTCGAAAAATGCCAGATGGAGTTTAAAGCAGACAAGTTTGAGATGTTGCATTTTTGAAGGACAAATCAAGAAAGGATGTACAGGGTGAATGGAAGGGCACTGAGGAGTGCAGTAGGACAGGAAGATATGGGAATGCAAAGACATAATTCTCTGTAAGTGGTGTTACAGGTGGGTTGTAAAGAGGGCTTTAGGAATATGGCCTTCATAAATCAAAGTATTGAGCACAGGAGCTAGATGTTATGAGACCTCTCAGGGATATTCAGCATGGCTTTGTGAGAGGAAAGTCATGTATCATGAGCCTAATAGAGTTTTTTAGGGAAGTATCAAAATAAACTGATAAAGGTAGGGCCTCTTGACTCTTGACCTCAATCCCCCTATTAATGAAACCCAGCATACCATAAGCCTTGTAAACCCTTGAAATTCTGTGGGTGGGAATGACCAGACATTGAACATGTTCTAAAGCTGAGAGATTTCTGGTCTGCAAGAAAACTGGAGTAAAGGAAAAAGTGCAGAGGAGTGTTAACATGGGAAACATAGAACAGGTTGATGGAGCTGACTGACCTTCTCCTGCTTTCCCTGTCTTGTGTTCTAATAAGTATGGGGAAAAATAGCATTTTGTTAAACGATCGAAGAGATAGAAAGGTGGGCTGCTGTTTGAACACAAACATTACCCTGCAGCTCTTCAATAGGGCTGGAGATATTTTTTGCAGCATTATCCACTATAATTCACAATGTGTATCCTGATCAAAAATAATTTTGGCAAATCGGATCGGGCTGCTGGGGATTTGGGGGATTTTGTTTGTTTCAACTCAGAAACATGCTGGATAAGAGATTACGTAATCCCAAGGGATGAATTAACATCGGCATAATCTTCAATTTAAACTCAAATTCCATACGCGAGGATTGTGGCTTTTCAAACTCCCCATTTCTATGCATAGAAACCAGCTGAAATCATTTTCAGAAGGCTCACTTTTAGGGTAATTGTTAGAGTATTTTTATCTCATAATGAGTTGATTGTCTTATAATTTGCACAATGTACATACACCCAAAAATTCTTACTTGCTTCAGCCACCTACTTATAAAATAAAGAAAAGCTAAACTAGTAGATACCATATTTATACACATATAACGTGTGCATGCATATGTCATGCACAAAATCATAAATTGTGTTAAAAAAATCTCATATAATGCACACACAAATATACCACATGGGTGTAGCAATTTTCATTTAAATGGGACATGAGACAGGGCACCAATCAGGATCTGCCGCAGTTAGTCTCCTGCAATTAACACCCAATCAACTCCCTCCCCGCTCCCCCGGCCCTGCAGAGGTGTCAATGGCCCATTATATAGATGATATCCTGCTGCACCACATTAACAAGCTTTGGAGAGGAATCAATTAAGTAGATCGAAGACAAGTCTTCAGACTTGAGCAGGAATTTAATTCTGAAGTTGTCTCAAATCATAGAGGCACTTGATATGTTAATCTCCTCCCTCAGGGAGAGGATTGGGCAATTAACCTTGATAAGGTGCAGTGCCCTAGTCAGTATGTAGCTGTTTATAGACATTCAGTCCAAAGCGATATTTCAAAATTTTGCACGCCAGCTATAAATTGTGCCCATTCTTTCATAGCCACCATTATATTTTCATACTCTCTATAATATTCCCTCTCTTGCTGGCGTGTCTTTCCCACAGCCGGTATTAATTGTACGCATTGTTTCAATGCTGCTATTATATTCCCACGACCGCTGAAAATTGCCAGTCTGGTTTCCCACACTTGCTATTAATTGTGTGCGCACTTTCGACATGTAAAAATATTTGCATATAGCATGTAGGTATCGCTTTGGGGGTGGGGGGGGGGGGTAACCTGGCACCTGGTCATCAAACAAATATGGTAATGGAATTTAATACAAAGGGACAACACAAAAGATGGATGCTAAACATTCATGGGTCCTTGTGCAACATTTGGAACCAAAGTTGGCAGAAAGGATGAGATTGCTTTCCACTAAGGCTCAGTATTGATTTTTTTTTTGCTCGAGGTATTTTCCCTTGCCTCAGGAGTTTGCGGAGGTTTGATATGACATTGGAAACCATGGCAGATTCTTGCAGATGTTTTTTAATATTTGATTTAAAATTGTCTCTATATACATAGTAACCAAAGATTCATATAGTAATACAAATTGCAAAGGGATAAGAAACTAAAGCTACGTACATGATGGTAAATAATCCCCCCAGAAACCTCCCAACCGCCCCCCCCCAAACCCTCCAGTTTCAAAATAGTTAACATAAAGATATAATCTAGTTATATAAAGGGAAAGGGAAGAAAGTTTCAGGATTGCACAGACGGACGCCATCTAACGCATCTGTTTAAACGAAATCCTTTAATACAATTCAGAGGAGATTCTCACAGGTCCAGCGCCACATTTTAAATTTAAACCTCATATTTGAGAATTCAGGCACCAAATATGTAAAAATGAAGCCTATTTATTTCTCAAACGATATATAATTTTTTTTTCAAAAGGAACACAACTTTGAATTTCTACATTCCATCTTGCAAATGTGTATCTTACTTTCAAGTAACTGCATCAAATTTCCTTGCCACCTGCTAATGCAAATTTAACTTTCTAATTGATATATTGACAATTTTAATTTAGGTCTTTCTTCTTCAATATTTCCCAATAAAAATAACACTGGATTTTGCAGAAGTACAACGCCTGTAACTTGTTCCAAAAAATGTCCTAAAGCCACCCAAAAAAAGTCTTAACTTAGGACAAGACCAAGTTGAATGTTTTTAAAAAAAGGTTCCTACATCCTCACCACGTTGATTTGATAAGTCTGATTTCAATCTATTCAAATTTTGTGGTGAAAGATATAATTGATGTAAAATAATTATACTGAACTAATCTATATCTTGCATTACTAGTTATACAATCCCAGAAAAAGATCTGCCTATCATTGCTCATTGATTGTGATATTTAAATCTAGTTCCCACCACTGTCTAGATTTATGAACTCCATGTTTAAGAGTTCCTATTTGTTATAAAGAATATATTGTAGAAGTAAACTTCTTAACAATTCCTCTCCTAATAAGAATTTCCACTTCACTACAACCAAGTAACAACATGATTGGTCCTAACTTGTCCCTCAGTTGAACATGATTGGTCCTAACTTGTCCCTCAGTTGAACATGATTGGTCCTAACTTGTCCCTCAGTTGAAAATAATAAAAAAACCCAGAATTTTGGGAGTTCCATATTTATTTCTCAGTTGTTCAAATGTCATTAATTGGCCCTTTCATAACAATTTTCAACATTTCTAATCCTCTTAGAAAACCAAATATCTAAAAATTGATAATCTTTACATAAAAAAAGAGAATTTTAAGTCAAAGGCATTTTAGATGATTATACTTTCTTTAACATCCATCTCATTATTCATTTTATTACATCTTACTTGAAATACTGGAGACAAAGTGGAAGAGCTTTGAGGAGTGCTCCAGAGACATCACTAATGGATTATTGTTTATCAAGGCAACAGATGAAAGAGCAGGCGGGAGCTGCTATTATCTGTAGGAGAATTTTGCTGTTGTAGGAGGGTCATATGCTTTTGCAAGCAGAGAGAGTCAAACAGGCTTTCCCTCAGTTTCAGAGTGAGAGACAGAGAGAGAGAGAGAGAGAGAGAGAGAGAGAGAGAGAGAGAGAGAGAAGCAGAGATCACTTGACAGTGTCAGCCAGCAGAAGTTGCTGGGACTGAAACAAGACAAGCTGGCAAGCTTTTGGAAGACAGCCTGGTCGAAGCCCTTGTGGTTCATGCAAAAGGAGAGGACTGGCTGTTTTATGTTTACCTTGGTACAAAAGAAGCAAAAAAGGAACTCTGTGGTGACCTGAAAGAAAAAGTTTATCATCTGGAGAACCCTGAAGGGGCAACTTTCTTCAGCAAGACACTGAGGTGGCTGATGGAAGTACATCAGTTGTGGAGGTCCTGGAACAAGACATTTCCCTCTCTGCAAACCAACCAGAACCTTCCTGAGTGGTAACTATATACCTTTTGAGCACCAAAGCCTGCTGAACATTTTACGTGTTAAATTCTGTGCACAGTCTAAGAATTGCCTGCAACCAGTGAACTTGGGAGGAGTGAGAAGTGAGATCGGACTGTGAATCAGAGAACTTTTCTGAACTTGCATTATATACATGTGTGCTTAGAATTAGAAGGGGGCTAAATTAGGTAAAGTAAGTTAATAGAGATAAGTTAACATATCTATAGTAAGAAAGGAGGAAATGGAGTCAGTTGGGGCAGTTAAGTGCTCCAATTGTGGGATGTGGGAAATCAGAGACTGCACAGCTGTTCCTCACGACTACACCTGCAAAAGGTGCAACCAATTGCATATAATGAGTGACCGTGTTAGGGAGCTTGAGCTGCAATTGGATGAACTGAGGATCATAAGGGAAGCAGAGGCAGTGATAGAGAGGAGTTACAGGGAGACAGTCACCCCTAGAAGGCAGGAGTCAGGGAATTGGGTGACTGTGAGGAAAGGAGTGAGAGCGCCAGTGCAGAGTACCCCTGTGGAAGTGACCCTCAGCAACATGTATTCGGCATTGGATACTGCTGGGGGGAACAGCCTATCAGGGACGAGTCGTGGGGGTCAGGTATCTGGCACAGGGGTTGCCCCTGAGGTTGAGAAGGGAAGGAGGGATAAGAACAGGATACTTGTAGTTGGAGACTCATTAGTCAGAGGGACAGAGTAAACGTGGATAGGCTTTTTCAATTAAGAAAGGGGGAGATACAAACTAGAGGACATGGTTTAAGATTGAAGGGGGAAAATTATAAGGGGAACATGAGGGGAAATTTCTTTACGCAGAGGGTGGTGGGGATGTGGAATGAGCTTCCGGCAGACGTGGTTGAGGCGGGATCATTGGTTACATTTAAGGAAAGACTGGATCGTTACATGGAGAGGAGAGGACTGGAGGGGTATGGACCGGGTGCTGGTCAGTGGGACTAGGAAGGTGGGGATTTGCTACGGCATGGACTAGTAGGGCCGAACTGGCCTGTTCTGTGCTGTAAGTGGTTATATGGTTATATATGGTTATATGTCATTTCACAATGATGAGATTCAATTGTAAATGGTGATTTTAATTATTAAAATAAATTTAGATGCACAGCATGGTAACAGGACTTTCCGGCCCACAAGTCCATAACCCCCTAAATACACCAAATAGCCTACAAACCCCGTACATTCTTGGAGGTTGGGTAGAAACTAGAGCACCTGGAGGAAACCCACACAGATATGAGGAGAGTGGTAAAGCTTCTTACTGACTGCAGTGGATTCGAACCCAGTTGCTGGCACTATCGGAGCTTTGCACAAGTGGCATGGTTAGTGAGGGTGCAGGGGGAGCAACTGCTTCCCCCCCCCCCCCCCCACACTGGGCATATTTTTCAAAAGTGAAGTCTTTCCCTCCAACCCCCACCCAACCATCCGCTCCAACACTGCCGAAAAATCAGTGTGGTCCACCATTCAACCACTGACTCATCATCTGGTATGTGTTGTGGTGCCTTTTTTATGTGCTGCCTCCCAACTTTAGAACCTGGCTAAGGTTTGTACTAGCTACACCAAATAGCCTACAAACCCCGTACATTCTTGGAGGTTGGGTAGAAACTAGAGCACCTGGAGGAAACCCACACAGATATGAGGAGAGCGATAAAGCTTCTTACTGACTGCAGTGAATTTGAACCTAGTGGTGCTAAGCACACCACCCAAATTATTTCCCCAAAATAGAATTTTGTATTTGACCAAAGCTCTTGTAAATTAATCTTTACTCTAGATTCACTTGTCACCAGGCCTGCAATATAAAACAAGAAATACAGGTTAATTATCCTATCATGACTCTCCTATATTTACATAAAAGCATTGCTAATCTTTGTTTGAGGGACATTTTACTGCATTCATCCAATATCATCTAATTTCATTAATAGTAAAAAAAAACAGTAGACGACCATCTGCCTGAATGAGTGACCGTAAGCCTCCTGGTTAGACAATTTCAATGATTCACTTCTGTGACGAGCCCAGAGGACCCCAAAACCCAGGCAAATGGTTACTTAAAGAAAAGTTGCTTTTAATTATCTTTAAACATGAAAACAGAATCAGACTTCAACTTATCTATTATTAATTTACTTAACCTAAATTAATCCCTTTCTAATTCTAAGTACACGTGTGTAATGTGTGTGTAAGTTCAGAAAAGTTCTCTGACTCACAGACCGATCTCACTTCTCACTCCTCCCAAGTTCACTGGTTGCAGGCAATTCTTAGACTGTGCACAGAATTTAACACGTAAAAAGTTCATCAGGCTTCGGTGCTCGAAAGGTATATAGTTAGCACTCAGGAAGGTTCTGGTTGGTTTGCAGAGAGGGAAATGTCTTGTTCCAGGACCTCCACAACTGATGTACTTCCATCAGCCACCTCAGTGTCTTGCTGAAGAAAGTTGCCCCTTCAGGGTTCTCCAGATGATAAACTTTTTCTTTCAGGTCACCACAGAGTTCTTTTTTTGCTTCTCTTATACCAAGGTATATACCAGTCCTCTCCTATTGCATGAACCACAAGGGCTTCGACCAGGCTGTCTTCCAAAAGCTTGCCAGCTAGTCATGTTCCAGTCCCAGCCATTTCTTGCTGGTTGTAACACTATCAAGTGCTCTCTCTCTCTCTCTCTCTCTCTCTCTCTCTCTCTCTCCCTCTCTATGTCTCTCACACTGAAACTGAGGGAAAGTCTGTTTGACTCTCTCTGCTTGCAAAAGCACATGACCCTCCTACAACAGCAAAATTCTCCTACAGATAATAGCAGCTCCAGCCTGCTCTTTCATCTGTTGCCTTGATAAACAATAATCCATTAGTGATGTCTCTGGAGCACTCCTCAAAGCTCTTGCAAAACGGTGCGAGAAGCCACTGTCTCCAGTATTTCAAGTAAGATCCATTTTAAAGTGTTTGCATGTGACCTGCTCTAACAAACCTTTCCCAATTTATCTCCCAAATACATTTCTATATACTCTGTCACACTACCTCCTAAGTTAAGCGATTTCTTCTTATATCAAGGGTTAACAAGAAAATCTGCAGATGCTGGGGTCTTGTGCAGCACAGAAAAATGCAGGAGAAACTCAACAGGTCATGCAGCATCCATGGAAAGTTAAAGGCGGTTGACATTTTGGGCTTGAGCCCTTCCTCAGGAGTTCTTGCATCATGGGTGGTCCACTTTTTTACTGAAGAAACCCAGAGTTGGGAGTACTGGAGACACTGAACAAGTCAGACACCATCTGTGGAAAGAGCAAGAGATTTACTGTCTCAGGATTCGAGTGCCCAGGAACACAATGTGGTGAATGTCTGCCAAGCTGCCTGTCTCCCCTCTGGCAAGCTTTGCTGTACGAACATTGGCTGTGCATTATCTCTTCTGTTAAGGACATTCCCCTTGGGTAGAACTGTAGCTGCATCTATTGTCTTTCATTATTGTACCATGAGTTTCTGCTAATAAAAGCCATGATTATTGTTTGACCGCATCGTCTTTGTCTACTTCATCAACTGGCACTTCACACAGAAAACTGCAGATAGTGGCAGGTATAGCCAGGTAATCACAGGCTTTGACCTCCCATCCATTACATCTGAGGCATTGCATCAAGAAGGAAGCCAAATCATAACATTTCCTCTTCACCCTGGTCACTGGGGTCTCCCTTTCCTCTATTGACAGGAGCGGTGCTTAAATAGGGCTTAAGGAATTATTGAGAACCCTTTCCATCCAGCACACAGGATCTTTGACCCACCACCATCTAGGAGAAAGTGTAGGAGCATCCAAATCAGGAATGAAAGCTTCTTCCCACAGGATTTGTGACTAATGAACCATATCCTGTAACCAAGTAAATCGTACCAACATATTTATAAATTTATTTTAAATTCTATTTTTAGGTATATTTGTGATTAATGCGAATTGTACGTGCATGTGTGTGCACCATGACCTGGAGAAACACTGTTTTGCCGAGTTGAATATGTACTGTCAGATGATAATGAATTGGAACTTCTCATTGCTACCGGTAAACCAGCACCTCTGAGATCAACACAGAACTCGGCAGGTCTCGAAGCGCCTGTAGGAGGTCTGCAGCCTTTGTTTTACCCCTCTAAGATCAAAAAACAGTTTCTTTCCGACAGCCATCAGGCTCCTGAACCTACCCTTGGTTACACGAATCAGGGACGGATCTGACACCACAGAAGAACTGTCCACACTACTGCAAATCACTTCTTTGCACTTGGATTACTGCGAATAGATATCTATCTAATGTAAGTATTGACCTTTCAATTCAACTAAGTTTACTAGAGATTTTTTTTTTACGGATACATGTTTGGCTGCGGCAAGTGAAAATTTCTGCAGATGTACATTTTACAGTATGCATGACAATATAACTTGAGCTCAAACCCAGAATAAAAATGCTGACTGGTCATCTCCTCTTGGGCTTGAACTTCCTCCTCACCATCACTAAGGAAGTATTTCACCAGATACCCCACAGTGTTTCAATAGGGTCTCATGTTCTCAAGAGCAGCTAAGGATAGGGCATTAATGCTGACTTGCCCAATAATTCCCAGATCCTGAGAAATAATTAATTTAACAGGAACAGCAAAAGCGAGGACGGAAAAACGTTCGTGAGATCACCCTTCCTGCACTTCCAAGGAATAAAGCCCTACTCTGCTCAATCTCTCCCCTGAGTACCAGCAACATCCTTCTAAATATTCTCTGCACCCTCGGCAACAATGACAATATCTTTTCTTTAGTATGGTGACTGAAAACTGAGCACAATCCTCCCAATGGGGCCTCACCGACGTCTAAAATGACCGCAACATCACCTCACTAACTCTAGGGCTGTTCGGTCCACACTGAGTCCATGGCTCCTCCATGGTGATGGTCATGGCAGGATGACATGAATTCACTCCCAATAACCAATGGAAGGCCACCGAAACATGACAAAATGAATCACAGAATGAATCAGAATTTATTGTCACAAACAAGTCATAAAATTAGTTGTTTTGAGCTAGAATCTCAGTGGAGACATTTAATTAGACCCCCTTACAGGAATAAATAAAGATAGAGCATGAAAAGTGAGGCCATGACTTTGGTTCATTGATCATTCAGGAATCTGATGGCGGAGGGGAAGAAGCTGACCTTGTGCCGCTGGGTGCTCATCTTGTAACTTTTCCCGATGGTAACAGAGTGAAGAGGGTATGGCCTGGGTGGTGGTGGAGGTCCTTGAGGATAGAGGCTGCTTTCTTAAGGCTCTGCCTCTCGATGGAGTGAATTCTGATGCCCGTGATGTCACAGGCCAAGTTAACGTCCCTCTGTGAGTTTTATCTTGTCTTCAGAGTTGGCAGCTCCGAACCAGACGGTGATGCAATCAGCCAGAATGCCCTCCACGGTACACCTGCAGAAGCTTTCAAGATTTTATATTCCAACAATACCTTGATGAGGGCTCAGACCTGAAGAAATGCTGGTAATACAGGTACACAATCCTTTATCCGGATATCTAAAATCCAAAAAGCTCCAAAAACCAGCATTTTTTTCTTGGTACTAGTACTGTGGAGGGAGAGAGAGAGACAGCAACATGGTTAGGTTGGGCGCAGGGTGGGGGGTGGGGGGGGGGGAGAGATGGCAGTGCAATTCGGGTGGACGGGGGGGAGAGAGATGGGAGCGTGACTCGGGTGGGCGGGGGGGAGAGAGATGGCAGTGCGACCTGGGTGGGTGAGGGGGAGGAAAAAGAGATGGCAGCATGACTCGGGTGGGTGGGTGGGAGGAGAGAGAGAGACGGCAACGCAACTCGGGTGGACGGGGGGAGAGAGGCAGCAGCGCAACTCGAGTGGACGGGGGGAGGAGAAAAAGACGATAGTGCAACTCAGGTGGGCGGGGGGAGGAGGGAGAGTTGGCAGCATGACTCGGAAGGGGGTGGATATGGCAGCACAATTTGGGTGGGCTTAAATCTGGGGCAGATGGCTTCTGTTCTGAAATCCAGAAAAATCTGAAATTCAGAACACACTTTCCCCCAAGGGGTCCAGATAAAGGATTGTGTACCCTGTATATCCTTTACCTTTGATGGACGCTATGAAACCTGCTGAGTTCCTCCAGCCTTTCTGTGTTTTGAGGACAATATTGCATTAAATAACAGAAGAAGATGCCTTGCACTGTTTATCTGTACATGTCTATGTAACACTATACCTGCATAATTTGACCAACTGTAACACTGTACCCGATGCTTGTTTTGCTCTTGTACCACAACTACACTTATGTATGGGTTGACTTACCTGGATAGATGCTAAATTTAATTTTTTTAAATTTGAAATTAAATTTTAAATTTAGACATACAGCCCTTCCAGCCCTCGAAACCAGGCTGCCATAATACTCCAATTAACCTACTAACCCTGCATATTTTGAAGGGCGAGAGGGAACATGATTGCCCAGCAGAAACCCATGGAGACACAAGGAGAATATAAAAAATTAATTACAGACAGCGTCAGATACAAGCCCAGGTTGCTGGCCCTGTAATAGCGTTGAGCTAACTGTGACGCGAAACCAAGATTTTCATGCTACCTCGTGACAATTCCATTCCTCTCATAGTTTTGTGTCCGAAAATGCACATTCTAACTGCCTGGGGAAGTCCGTCTTCTCTGCTCCCTCTCTGGTTCAGAAGCCCAGTTAATTTCCTTCCAGTTCTGTTGGTCACAGCTGGAGTCCCTGACATCCAGCACTGCCAGGCTTCGCTTCAATGGAATCTACTCGTCCCTTCCGCATGATTTAATGGGCATGCAGTGATGGGACTGCCTGACTTTATTTTAATGGAATGAAGTGGAGTCAAGCTGCCCTCTCTCTTGCTGCTCCCATCATCTTTCCTCCATCCGCAGACTTCAACTGCCAGACAATGTCATAATTTGCATTTCTCTCCCTTGTACCCTGCTTTTAATATTTGGATAGGAATCTGTGAAATGAGATGTGGCAAGCATTCAGCTGTAGGCTGGCAAGGTTAGCATAGGACGTAGAGTGATAATGCAGTAACTCTATCAACTCATGTTCCAACCTGGCCCTGTCGGTATGTTCTCCCTGTGATTTCATCCGGGTGCTCTGGTTTCCTCCCACCTTCCAAAGCATGCGGGGGTTTAGGTTAATTTGGGTGGAAATAGCTGGAATGGGCTTCTACTACGCTGTAATTTTTAAAAAAAATCCTCACTTAAAGCAAGTACAAGGAAGAAATGTAAGAGTTAAGCCCTTTGCACAGAGAGTGGTGATGACAGCAAAGGTGGTGGGAGCAGGCGCAATAGGATCTTTTAAGAGACTATCAGATAGGTTCTTGGAACTGAGAAAAATAGTTATATAGTTGGGAAATTCGAAACAGTAGTGTTATTAGATTGGCACAATGCTGTGGGGTGAAAGGCCTGTACAGTGCTATGGATTTCTATGTTCTTCTTTGACTCTCGTGTCCGCTCTGAGAAGGAGGACCAAACGGTGCCTACGGAGATCACTGCAAGGGCTGAGGACCCTCTGATATCTGTCCCTGTGGCCGATGTCAGAGCATCATTCGTGCGGGTGAACCTTCGTAAGGTGTCAGGCCCCGACGGCATACCTGGCAGGGTACTGAAAATCTGTGACAGCCAACTAGCCAGAGTGTACACGGACATTTTCAGTCTCTCATTGCAGCAGTTAGAGGCTCTCCCCTGCTTCAAAAGGGCATGGATTATCCTGGTTGCTCAAAAAGAGTAGAGTGGGCTGCCTCGACAGCTATTGCCCAATAGCTCTGACTTCTACTGTGATGAAATGCATTGAGAGGCTGGTCAAGGCCAGAATTAACAGCTAACTAAGCCTATCATCATAATTGCTTGGTTTTCCACTCAATTCTGGATCATCTCAAAAGCAGCAACTCATCGACTACGGCTCAGCCTTCGACACCATTATTCCCTCAGTGCTGGTCAACAAGCTCCAAACCCTGGGATCCTGCGCCCCCCCCCCCCCCCCCCACAATTGGGTCCTTGACTTCCTCATCGGAAGACCACAGTCAGTATGAATTAGAAACAACATCTCCTCCTCACTGATATTCCACACAGGCGCACCTCAAGGATGCATGTTTAGACAACTGCTCTACTCACCATGACTGCGTGACCAGGCACAACTCCAATGCTCTCAAAGAATTTGCCAATGACACCACAGAATCATCAACGGCAATGAGGAAGCGTACAGGAGGGAAGTAGATCAGCTCGTTAATATTGCATTCAATATTAACAAAATCAAGGAGATGATTGTGGACTTCAGGAGGAAATTAGGAGAACATGAACCAGTCCTCATCGAAGGTTCAGTAGTGGAGATGGTCAATAAACTTCAAATTCCTAGGTGTCAAAATCTCCAAGGATCTGTCCTGGAGCCTCCATGTTGATTCAATCACAAAGAAGGCTCGGCAGCAGCTACACATGGGGAGGTGTTTGAGGAGATCCGGTAGGGCACCGAACATGCTCAAAAACTTTCTACAGGTGTACCATAGAGAGCATTCTGGCTCGTTGCATCACTGCCTGGTACGGAGGCGCCAATGCACAGAACAAGGAAAGAAAAACTCCAGAGGGTGGTTAACTCGGCCTGCAACTTCACGGGTACCAGTCTTCACTCCGTCGTGGATAACTCCATTGAGAATGTCTTAGAAAAGCAGCCTCTATCTTCAAGGATCCCCTTCACTCTGCTACCATTAGGAAAAGATGCAGGAGTCTGAAGACGAGCACTCAATGGCACAAGGACAGCTTCTTCCCCGCTGCCATCAGATTCCTGAATAATCAATGAACTAAAGACACTGCCTTCATTCACTATTTTAATTTATTTTTGTAAGGTGGTTTATATAAATGTTTGCACTGTGACGCTGGTGCAAAAATGAATTTTGTGACTTATTCATTGCAATAAATATTGATCCTGATTCTGATTTGTCCCAGCACAAGGTCAACGAAGCGACCAACAAAGGGGTGCAATTAGCAAAATGGTTCTCTTATACCCCTTCTGCTTGCTGCTCATGTATTTATCTTAGTTGGCCCATCTCCCTCTCCTCTTGAATGATTGGCCAACTCCCGCTCTTATTGCTTGTCTCCTTGGGTATGGCAATGATTAGAATACAGATTTCAAAGCCATCAGGATGTTAAAGCATTACGCTGATGGCCAGACAAGGGGTTTTAACATAGTGGATAGATGAACTTCCTCCGACACATGGACAAGAATACATGACGTAATGGCATATTAAAGTTTGGGGGGGAAAATCAGATACGATATCAAAGATAAAATGTTCCAGTCTGTAAAGATATGAGGTCCATTCATAGATTATTATCATGGCTGGCAGTTTTAGGCAGTTAGTCTGCTGCATTGATGCTCCGTCTGGCTTCTGGAGGTAGTGATCCGGTCCAGTTTCATTGTTCTTTCTCTTCTCTTTGTTTGCTTTGAGACGAAACCTTGATTAAAGGGACGGGTTAGATGAGCCGTTAGTTCAGTTTTATTTTTATTGTTCTTTTTAAATAAGCTGATTAATTAGGGTTTATATAAGATTGGTCCAGACCAGAGGTTCTCATCTTTCCGCTCACATACCACTTTAAGTATTTCCTATGCCATAGGTGCTCTGTGATTAGTAAGGGATTGCTTAAGGTGGGATGTGGGTGGAAAGAACAAGGTTGAAAACCACTGTTTTAATCGTACCTCATTGGCTCGTTATGTGCACGGTTTCATAACTCCAAAGGAAATGGGCCAATGACCATTTTTCTCCAGCAAAATATTTCAGTAACAATTGGATCTAGAGCAGTGATTTTAAACCTTCCCTTCCCACCCACTTCCCACCTTAACCAATCCCTTACTAATCATAGAGCAGCAATGGCATAGGGATTATTTAAAGTGGGATGTGAGTGGATAGAAAAAGGTTGAGAAACATTGTTCTTGACCATAACATTATTTGATATTATACCAAGTTAGGACCAAGTAATTCATGTGGTTTTCATTTTTTAATTTTAACACTGTTAATGAAAAATTAATAGCAAAAATTATAAATTATAATTCCTTCATTTTTACCAGTTATATATGTTTATATTATGGAATTTTCTTTCTGTTATATAAATGCAACATGTATATGAGATTATTATATTGAACTCAATAAAATATTTTTAAAAATAAAAGGATGTTAGAGCATGCTTGAGAAATGCCCTGATAGGTTTAAATTAGCAATGCACAAATGAAGCGTCAATAAAAAATAGATCTGTCACAACAGAACATTTTGTGCCTTTATTACCTGTGGCAAAAATGACACATCTGGCAATTAATTGACATGAATGGAGAAAAGATCCAGAAAGGTAAATGTAACAGGACTTGGATTTTCATTATTTAATGCACTACTGATTAAACCCATCTTTGGAGTCTGTAATAATACTACTCTCTGCCTGCACGCCAAAGGGTTTAAATTCAATTTCATAAACCTTCTTGCCAATGCTAAAGAAAATGCAAAAAATACTTCCAGTCTTTCAAGGCTAACATGGGATTTTTTTTTCTCCCAGAAGATATCAGCGCGAAGAGACTTGAAATTATTTGCTTTTTTTTTTAAAATGGAAATCCAAGATGAGGTCCCGTTGTTCATATACTATTATTGACAATCAACACAGGCGCATCACAAGGAGGTGTGCAAAGCCTGCTGCTCTACTCGCTCTACACCAACGACTGCAACAAGGCACAATTCAAATTCCATCCCCAACGTCAGAGCATCCTTCACGAGGTGACAGGCACTGACGGTGTACCTGGCAGGGTGCTGAAAGTCTGTGCCAACCAATTAGCTGGGGTAAAACCACACAACGCTGGAGAACCTCAGCTGGTCAAAGAGTGCCCTTTAGGTAGCAAAGGTAAAGTTACATCTCTGACAACTAGCTGGGGTGTTCATTGCTGCAGCCAGAGGATCTCACCTGCTTCGAAAGGACGGCAACAATCCCAGTGCCCAAAAAGAGCAGAGTGAACCTGCCTCAATGACTATTGTCCAGTAGCCCTCATCTTTACAAGGATGATATGCTTCGAGAGGTAGGTCATGGCCAGAATTAACACACACCTAAGCTCCAAAACCTAGGCCTCTGCAATCCCCTCTGCAACTTGACTTCCTTATTGGAAGACCACAGTCAGTATGAATTGGAAACACCGTCTAATCCTCACCGATGATCAATGTAGACCACTCCTCTACTCATTAAATACCCATGACTATGTGGCACAATATGAATGCAGTCTACAAATTTATCGTTGATGCTATGGTCGTCTGCAGAATCAGGCACCAATGAGGTAGCGTTCAGCTATTTGATAGGAGCCACGCTAAAAATCTTGCATCCCCAGTTAGCAAAACTAATTGTGAACTTCGGGAAGGGAAATGAGGAGAACTTGGACCAGTCTTCCTTGAGGGGTCAAGTAGTGGTAAGGGTTAAGAGCTTCAAGTTCCTGGGTGTCAACATTTCTGAAGATCTGTCCTGGGGCCTCCATGTCGATGCAATCACAAAGAAGGCTCGCCAGCTTTGTGAGAGTTTGAGGAGATTTGGTATATTGCAAAAGATTCTACAGGTGTACTATGGAGAGCATTCAGTCTGGCTGCATCACTGTCTGGCCTGGAGGTACCAATGCACAGGACTGGAAAACACTACAGAGAGTTAAGAACTCTCCACTTCATGGGCATCAGTCTTCACTCCTACAGGAGGCAGCATCTCAAGAAAGTAGCCACTATCTTCATGGACCCTCATCCCTCAGGCCTCCTTAGCCACTATCCTCATGGACCCTCATCCCTCAGGCCTCCTTAGCCACTATCCTCATGGACCCTCATCCCTCAGGCCTCCTTAGCCACTATCCTCATGGACCCTCATCCCTCAGGCCTCATTTTTATTTAACTTTAGGCATAGAGCATGATAACAGGTCCTTTCAGCCCATGAGCCCGTGTTGCCCAATTACACCTGACTGACCAACACCCCCAGTATATTTTGAGGTCTGGGAGGAAAGCGGAGCCCCCGGGGTAAACCCAAGCAGACACGGGGAGAATGTATAAACTCCTGACTCGTAATTCCTATGATGTATTCTTCTCACTGGTCCCTGACCATGTCGGAGGCTCAGATCTGGAGCTTGGATCACCAATGGTTTGCATTGGTCTCCGGGTGACTGTGGAGGCTGCGGAAACACTGGAGGCAAATCTACGGACACTAGGGCAACTCTCTTTTGCTTCTCTTTCTCTGACTGTAAGAAATGTAAGAGGTTCTGAGGCAATTTCTGCCAGTGGTGAATCTGTCTGCCTTGCAACAGGCTAAAAGAATGTCATGTGATCGGAGACTGATTCATTACTACTGTTTGACAATAAATTGAGTCTTGAATCTTGGATTGGGAATGGGGTGCAGGAGCCTGAAGATGAACACCCAGTGGCACAAGGACAGCTTCTTCCCCTCTGCCATCGGATTTCTGAATGGACAATGATCCACAGACACTTTCTGTGCTTTTGCACTTTTTTTTAATGTAACATCAAGCAATATTTACACTTAGCACACAGCATTTTTCAGCTGCTCCCATTGGGGAGGAGATACAGGAGGACCAGAGCCAGCTTCTTCCCACGGACAGTGGGAATGCTGAACGACTAAAGGAACCGCTCGCACTCACCCTCCGAGACCCTCATATTCACAAAACAGTATTGATTTATTTATTACATTTTTGTGGATGAAATATTTGTCCTGCATACGTATGGCTTGTATGTGTGCTACGTCTAGTTGCGTGTCTGCTTGTTTTGCACCGAGGACAGGAGAACACTGTTTTGTCGTGTTGGACGCGAGCAATCAGATGATGATAAACTTGACTATTAGCACCTGTGATACTGCCGAAAAATGATGAATTTTCAAGGCATGTTCATGAATTCTGCTTCTGTTTTGTATGTTTCCCTGAGTTGTGGTTTTTTAACAGAAGAATTGTGGTAATGTATCATAATTCTCTGAGAGGGTCCCAGCAGACTGGTAGACCATAAATGTCACAACACTGTTTGAAAAGAGATGCCAGTAAAAGACAGGTAATCAGGGACTAGTGGCTTAATGACGATAGTTGGGAAAATGCTTGAAGCTATCATTAAGGAAGAAACAGCGAGACATCGAGAGAGAAATTGTTCAATCAGGCATGCGCAGCATGGGCTCAGCATGGGCTCAGGAAGAACAGATCAGATTTGAGGAATTTATTGGAGTTCCTTATAAAGTGTGTGCAGCAGTGCTTCTCAACCCTTTTCTTTCCACTCACATACCAATTAAACTAATCCCTATGCCATCGGTGCTCTGAGATTAGTAAGAGATTGATTAAGGTGGGATGTGGGTGGAAAGAAAAAGGTGGAAAGCCATTGTTGTAACTGTACCTCATTGACTCGTTATGTGCACGGTTTCATATCTCCAAAGGAAATGGGCCAATGACAATTTTTCTCAAGCAAAATATTTCAGTAACAAATGGGTCTAGAGCAATGGTTCTCAACCTTCCCTTCCCACCCACATTGCACCTGAACCAATCCTTTACTAATCACAGAGTGCCAATGGCATAGGGATTACTTAATGTGATATGTGAGTGGAAGGAGAAAGGTTAAGAACCACTGGTGTAGAGGATGGTAAAAAAAATACATAGATGGTGAGTACTTGGATTTGCAGAAAGCCACATAACAGGGTTATGAATGTGGACGGGGATTATGTCTTGGCATGGATAGAGGATTGATCAACCAGTAGAAGGCAGCAAACCTGTGTCAAAGATGTATCTGGACCTGGAATGGCAAACGGGAAATGGGAGTACTCATCAGTGATAGAGAAGAAGAAGGCGTTCCTGTTTGTGGAGAGGAGAGGTCCCTTAAAATCGAAACGGAGCCATTTGAAGGACCTGGATGACTTGATCATGTGTGCCTTTGAGGGGCAGTAGAAGTGCGGCTTGCACTCCATGCAGACCTGGCAAGACCTGGTCATTTCCCTGGAAGATCGCGTGCCTTGACAAAATGAGTCTTACGGGTAACCCCTAAATGGCAGACCTCATTATGCTGAGACCAGAGTTGGCCGGTATGTACAGAGGCACAGCTTCCTCTGGCTAAGGCATCTGGAGGGTCTTTAAGGGCTCCTGGCAAATAGGCAATGTCATAATTCTAGGCGTAGAGCTCGATCCTCCACCTAGCAATCTTATCATTCTTGATTTTTCCCTCTTGACATCATTGAACGTGAATGCGACCGAGCGCTGGTTAGTGAGGAGCATAAATTTCCTACCAGTCAGGTAGTGTCTCCAATGCCTCATGGCTTCTACAATGGCTTGAGCCTCCTTTTCCACAGATGGGTTTCGGACCTCATGGCCTTGCAATGTCAGAGAGAAGAATGCAACTGGCCTGGCTGCCTGGTTGAGGTTAGCAGCCAGGGCCACGTCCGAAGCATCACTTTCGATTTAGAAAGGTATATTCTCGTCCACCGCGTGCATGGAGGCTTTCACAATGTGATTTCGAAGGTGGTTAAAAGCCATTTGGGTTTCAGCCGAGAGGGGGATGTTAGTGGCTTTTAAGAGAGAGTGAACCTTATCAGCGTATTGAGGGATCCACTGGGTATAATATGAGAAAAACCCAGGCATCTCCTCAAACCCTTTGTGGTCCTTGAAATGGAGAGCTCTAACAGGGGGCGCATCCTATCGGGATCAGGGCTAATGATGCCATTCTCCACCACGTAGCCAAGGATAGCCAGATGTTTAGTCCTGAACACACACTTGTTAGAGTTATAAGTGATGTTCAGGGCTTTCAGTGCATGGAGAAAGCTCTGGAGGCTGGCATCATGGTCTTCCAATTTATGGCCACAGATGGTGACATTATCAAGGTTGGGGTAGGTAGCTTATAACCCATGCTCATCCACCTTAATGTCCATTGCCTCTGGAAGATGTAAATACCATTAGTAGTAATGAAAGGCAACCTCCTGAATTGATACAATACCTACTTCAATCGTTACCAATTCACCTAACAGAGAAATTCTTCAAGGAGCTAAAGAAAATAATAAGGAAATTCTTTTGGAAAGGTGGGAAATGGAGACCAGTACTGCACCATCTGCTCAACATTTGGAAGAAGATTCATGTAGAAAGGAATGAAACAAATTACCAACTACCAAAATTAATATTGACGCAAAATCAACTAATCCCTTTCACAATAGATAACCTTTCCTTTAGAGAATGGGAGAGAAAAGGGATCAAAAGAATAGAAAATTGTTTTTCGGGAAATAAATTATTATCTTTTGAACAAATGAAGGACAAATATGGTATAACTCACGGTACAATGTTTGCATACCACCAACTGAAAACCTACTTGAAGGACAAATTGGGAAGCAGGCTGAGGTTACCAGAAGGAAGCAGTTTTGAATATGTGATTACAAACAAAATGATAATTAAAAGATTTATAACAAACATGTACATTAAACTGCAAGAGAAAGAGAACGAGGAAACAAGCTGTGAACCCAAACAAAAATGGGAACAAGATCTAAACATAAAGATAAAGAATGAAACATGGGAGAAGCTATGCTCCGGAACTATGAGAAATACAATAAACACGAGGTTACACATGATACAATATAATTGGTTACATAGGCTATACACCACGCCCTAAAAGTTAAATAAATGGGACCCAACAGTATCAGATAGATGTTTTCGCTGTAAGAAGGAAACGGGAACAACAGTACATGCAATTTGGACATGTGAGAAAGTGGAAAAGTTTTGGGAAGATCTAAATCAGGTATTAAATAAAATCACAAAAAGCAACATACCAAAAAATCCAGAGATCTTTCTTCTAAGTAATATAAGAAGTAAAGAACTTGGACTCAATTTGGATGGAGCACAAAAAAATTTATTATGATAGCCTTAACTGTAGCAAAAAAAGGTATTATGTCAACCTGGAAATCAGAAGAGAGCCTGAGAATACAGCAATGGTACATAGAAATGAATAAATGTATTCCATTGGAAAAAATAACATATATTTTAAAATATAAAGTCACAGTATTCGAACAAATTTGGGAACCATACATGGAACACAACAGAGAGGGGCTACCGTGGACCTCCACCCCCTAAAATGACAGAATGAGAAGAAGACGAAATGAACTGACCCAGTAGGTGACACAATTTTCTTGTTTATTTTCATTGTGTGATGACATTGTTTAATGGGTTTACTGTATGATATAGATTGAACATTGAGTGGGTGGGAAGGAGGGAGGGAAGGGAGGGGGAGAAAATGACACTGTGTATATTCAAGAGGGAAATGTTTGTGTGTATTTTGGTCAGTATGGTTCATAGTGTGAAAAATAAAAAAAAATAATTAAAAAAAATGCTGTATATCGATGGTCCTCGGAATGCATTGACAGCTGGTGATAAGCAGCTTTCAGATCAGTGGTTGAATAGACCCAATACTGCACAATATCATTCACCACGTCCGAAATTCCAGGGAGGGGGTATGCATCCAGGAGTGTGTACCAATTAATAGTTTGGCTATAGTCAATAACTAGCCTGGACTTGTTTTCCCTACCACCTTTCGCTCTCCACAGGCTGGAGCTAGGTTAGATGATACCTTCGTCGAGCAGACATTGTGTCTCAGACTTTATGAAATCTCGGTCTGCTGTGCTGTACCTCCTGCTCTTAGTAGCAATTCGTTTGCAGTCAGAAGACGGATTCAGGAAGAGAGGTGGGGGCCGATGTTCAGTGTGGAAAGGCTGAATGTGGGTTCTGAATTTAGGGGCCCTCTGTTAGAACCGTTACAGGGGAGAGCGGACCAAAATACTCCAAGGTCTTGCTTTTAAGGTGACACAGGAAGTCTAAACCCAGCAGTGACAGAGCACACAATTCATGAAGTACATACAGGCATATCTTATAAAATTTCCCCCCCACCCCCCAAACGACAGATGTACGATAGAATGTTGTTGAACACACGTAGAGTGCAAATGAGATGCAAGGAATATGCGATAATTGAAAAGTAACATCTTTAGGTTGTACTTTTGCACAGTCCTTGAGTCTACATAGTTTTCAGTAGAGCCCGTGTCAATTTGGCATTTAGTGGAATGTCCATTTACTTTCACAGTCACCATGGATTTGCTGAGCTGGTGATATGTCTGTCCTGATCTAGAACCATCGAGGGTAGGAACCTGGAGACTCCTTACTCCACACTCGAGTGGCCCCCACTGTCCTGTGTTGCCCTGCATGGGTACGATGGTGTTGACTTCATGGTGCGGCAAGATGGCTGCCCTCCTTCCCCCTCTGTCAAGTTTGAATATGAGTCCCGGCAAGATGGCCGCTGAGCCTTTTCATGCCATTTCCTCACTGCCACCCTCCGTCGGTATATGGCGCAGCAAATGGGCTTGGGCAAATTCGGGGCTGATGTCTTGGGCTGGAATTGGATCTGGGAGCGGTGCAGGCCGTGGACTTTTACCAAGCTTCCCCTCATGTGGCAAACCCTCGCCCAATGCCCTTTCTTGCCATAGCTAGAACACACTGAGTCTTTAGTTGAGCAATGAGATCAGGGATCCTGGCTCTTGCCACAGAAAAAGGACTCCCTAGTGGGTGACCGGTCCCTAGAACGGGAAGCAGCAGCCATTAGGGCTGGGGTAGTGGAAGCAGCCGGTCCTTGGAAGGGGTCACCTGCATGAGCGAGCTCGCTGTCTTCGAGGTCATCATTCTCGAGCTTGGCCTGTTCCATAGATTTAGCCATTTCAATGTGGTTAGTCAGATCCTTCTTACCCGACTCAAGCAGTGGATGCCTCATGTACCTTTTGCGGATCCCCGTGACTAGAGTATCCCGGATCTATTCTTCACGAACGTGGCCCATAGCCACTTCTTACCTGTACTTCTTGGCAAACATCCACAGATCCAGCAGGTAGTCATCGATGGTCTCTCCTGACCATTGGCAACATAGAGTGAGTTGGTGACTCACTAGGATCTTGTTCTGCGACTTCAGGTACCGAGCCTTCAACACCTCAATGTATCATATGTAGTGCAGTCCCAGATGACTGCATACCCTTTCCCTCCTACCCTCAAAACGACTGCGGACCTCCTGAGTTCATCGATGTAGAAGACGTCTCTGGTCATGTTCAGGTAGGCCTGGAAGCAGTCTAGCCAGTACGTGAACTCCTCAGCCGCGTCGGGGGACAGAGGGCCCATCAGCAGGGTAC
Source organism: Narcine bancroftii (assembly GCF_036971445.1). Lineage (NCBI taxonomy): Eukaryota > Metazoa > Chordata > Chondrichthyes > Torpediniformes > Narcinidae > Narcine > Narcine bancroftii. Next base: position 363,303,242 of record NC_091470.1, on the reverse strand, counting down.
CTGGCTTGAGCAGCACTTCCATCGTTAGGGAATAAGCTAATAAAATAGTAGTGTGAATAAAAGCTCTCACGACTGGAGGGAGAACAAACACCTTTATTAGCTAATAACTATCAGTAGTGTCTTACAGTAGTCTTCAGATGGGTTCTGGGTTTGGGCGGGAAGGCAGGGTTATATATGAGCAGATAGGGCCAGAGCCAGGAGGCAGAGCCAGCCATCAACACAACACCCTACCAGTGAATCCCAGTTCACTGCACATCTATTGACCAATTATACCTGTGGCCCCTCCAACGGGCTTCTGTGTAAAGGTGACTGTCCTACAGCCCCTCTTCAGAGCAGGTTAGTCGGACAGTATGGATGTGCCTCTGTTCTTAAATGAATAAAAGCTTATTGGTTTCTGAACAACAGTCTTTTGAGAAATTGATGGGGCATCAATTTTATTCACTTAAAGTTTTTTTTTTAAATGAGAAGATCCTGAAGCCACAAAAGCTGGAGAGTGACCCTCATCACCTGAGGCGTCCACCAACTTTGAGCTCTGGCTGCACTGTTTTGAAGGATTCCTGTAGGATTCCTCTACCATTGTGTGATCAGAGACCGATAAGTTACAAGAGCTGCACTCCCGGGTCAGCACCCTGGTGGATTCCACGATCAGGGATATTACATTGCACCAAGAAGCTATGGACATACTTAAAGGACAGTACCTGCGTAAGATCAATGTCGTCTAGGTCAGACACCTTCTAGTGACCTGCAAACAATGACCCAGTGAGTCCAACGCTGAATATCTTCGGGCCCTGTGAGTACCACAGAGGACCTGATCTGGGACACATACGTCATGGGGATCAGGTCAAACTACATCTGAAAGAGACTCTTGGAGCAAGGGGATCTCAGTCTGTGGAGAGCAGTCGAGCTAGCATGTACACTGGAGATGACTCTGCAGAACATGAAGGCCTATTTGACTGACAACGTGGCTGCCTTGTGGTTACCCTGGGCACCTCCATCTTGTGATGTACCACCACCCCTTTTCTCCACTAACAACTCGACCATGGCAGCACTGCTCCTCGACCTCCTCCCGTCACATTCGTCTGGCCCTGGTGGCGACCCGACAACAGGTGCGATGCTATGGGAGCACCCAAAATGCTACTCCTGCGACCTGGGCTAGTGTCAGAGGAAATGCTGCCTAGCGAAGGGTTCAACTTGTTCCATCTGCAGGAAGAAGGGCCACTAAGCCGGAGTACGCAAGTCGAAACCTCTTCCTAGTAGTGCCGCATGCAGATCATGGGGGTCGCCATCCTGGACACCGTCACCACCGGTGGCCAGCAACGTCATGTGTGATCCATGGGGCCAACATCTTGGGCGCCATCTTCGGGGATCCAGCAGTGCTGTATATAGTTCCTGCGGGCCACCATTTTGGACACTGCTGCGATCCACAACAGCAATGTGCAGTGACCCAACATTGGCCTCCATCACACTTGACCAGGACAGACAACATCAACTTGCCAGGTCGAAGATGGATATTCACCCATGAGGCGAGTTGCTTATTTGATAATAGGAGCGTGGGAGAGCTTCATCCAACCGGACAGAATGTGGCGCCTTTCCCTCACAGTACTGCTATGAACCAGAAGGCCTCCGTGGCATCCAAGTTGCACATAGTGGACATTCGGGGCTTCTGCATGTTGACTCTAAGAGTGCAGGGCACTGAATATAAAGGCTTTAGACTGATGGTAATGTCACTGCTCTGAGCTGCTGTGCTATTGGGACTGGATTTTCTGTGTCACCGTGTTGATGGAGTTCGATGGGCCTCATCTACCCCTCAATGTATGTAACTGGTAATTTTCCAGAAATCAATAGACTCTGGCGTGATTCCGGAGGATTGGAAAGTCACAAATGTAGTTCCACTGTTTAAGAAAGGAGGGAGGCAGAAAAAAGGAAATTATAGGCCTATTAGTGTGATGTGGGTAATTGGAAAGTTATTGGAGTCGATCCTCAAGGATGAGGTTATGAAATTCCTCGAGGTGCATAACATGATAGGTCCAAGCCAGTGTGGTTTCATGAAGGGAAGATCATGCCTGACCAAGCTATTGAAAAATTTTGAGGAAATCTCAAGTAGGATGGACAGGGAGAGGCTGTGGATGTTGTGTATTTGGATTTTCAAAATGCCTTCTATAAGATGCCGCATAAAAGGCTGCTTAATAAGATGAGAGCGCATGGAATTACTGGAAAAATAATAGATTGGGTAGAGCATTGGGTGATAAGCAGGAAGCAAAGGGTGGATGTAAAAGGATCCTATTCTGGTTGATTTCTGGTTACACGTGGTGTTTCTGCAAGGTTCGGTGTTGGGGCCATTTCTTTTTACAATATATATTGATTATTTAGATTATGGATTAAATGGTTTCATGGCAAAGTTCACAGTTGACTTGAAGATAGGTGGTGGTGTACAAAGTGTAGAAGAAATTGAAAGCTTACAGAGAGACGTGGACACCTTAGGAGAATGGGCGAAGAAATAGCAGATGAGATATAATGTTTTGAAATGTACGGTTGTGTATTTTGGGAGAGGAAATAAATGGTCGGATTATTATTTGGATGGGGAGAAAATTCAAAGCTCAGAAGTACAAAAAGACTTGGGGTCCTCGTGCAGGATAACCTGACAGTTGATTGCCAGGTTGGATCGGTGGTAAAGAAGGCGAATGCTATGTTGGCATTCATTTCAAAGGGGATTGTGTATAAGAATAAAGAGGTATTGATGAGACTCTATGGGGCACTGGTGAGACCTCATTTGGAGTAGTGTGTGCAGTTTTGGGCCCCAACTCTTAGAAAGGATAGAGCAAGGATGGACAGGGTACAGAGGAGGTTTACCAGAATGATTCCGGGAATGAGAAGGATAACATACGAGGAATGCTTAGCGGCTTTTTGTCTCTATTCATTAGAATATAGAAGAATGAGAGGGGATCTCATAGAAACATTTCCAATAATTAATGGATTGGACAGAGTAGATGTAAATAAGATGTTTCCCCTGTTGGGTGAATCCAGGACAAGCGGGCACAGTCTTAGAATTAAAAAGTACCAATTTACAACAGAGAGGAGGAGAAATCTCTTTAGCTAGAGGGTCTTGTTTTTGTAGAATTCGTTGCCACGTGCAGCTGTGGAGGCCGGATCATTGGGGGAATTTAAAGGGGAAGTTGATAGGTATCCAATTAGTCAGGGTGTCATGGGATATGGGGACAAGGCAGGAACTTGGAACTAGATGCGAGAATAGTTTAGCTTGGGGAGGTTTCACAGCGCAGACTCATTGAGCCAAATGGCCTGCTTCTGTTCCTTTTTCTTGTGACCATCTGCCAAGGATTGCCAGTATACGGTGCTCAGGATGGATGGCCGCCTCTATCGCTTCCTGCGTGTTCCCTTCAGTGTCACAAATGGTGTCTCGGTCTTCCAGTGGGAGATGGACTGCATGGATCAGTACGAATTGCAGGGCACTTTCCTGTACTTTGATAACATCAGCATCTGTGGCCATGGCCTACAGGACCATGACAGCAATCTCCAGAAATTTCTCAAAACAACCAAGCTCCTTAACCTTACAAGTGCATTTTCCGCACATCCCGCCTGGCCATCCATGTCTGTGTCGTGGAAAATGAAGTCATCATCCCGGAACCAGACCACATGTGGCCACTCCTGGAGCTTCCCCTTCCACACAGGCTTTAGGCCCTGAAGAGGTGCCTTGGGTTCCTTTCTCATTATGCCCAATGGGACCCCAATTATGTAGATAAGGCCCACCCCCTCATCAAATCCCCTTTCCCCAGCGTCAGAGGCTCATGCAACTTTCAATCGCATTAAGGCAGATATCACCAAGGTCACAATGTGTACTGTGGATGAATCCACCACATTTCAGGTGGAAAGTGATGCGTCAGACTTTGCCCTGGCAGACACCCTTAACCAGGCAGGGAGGCCAGTCTCATTTTTCTCATGATCCCTGCAGGGCCCTGAGATTCGACACTCCTTGAAAGAGGCCCAAGCCATTCTCGAGGCAGTGTGGCACTGGCGTCATTACCTGGCTGGTAAGAGATTCACCCTACTGACTGATCAACACGCTGTCGTGTTTATGTTTAACAATAAGCAGTGGGGAAAAATCAAAAATGATAAAATATTGAGGTGGAGGATTGAACTGTCCACCTACAATTATGTAATATTGTACTGGCCAGCGAAACAATGAGCCACAAGATGTGGCACAGTTTGGCCGGCTGCAAAACCTCCACAACAATCTCTGTCACCCCAGAGTTACTAGGCGTTTTCATTTTGTCAAAGCACGCAACTTGCCGTACACCATCGACGACATCAATCCATGACAAAGAACTGCCAGGTCTGTGCTGAGTACAAGCTGCACTTCTACCAGCCAGACAGGGCACAATTAATTAAAGCCACCCACCCTTTCAAGCAAATCAGTGTCAATTCTAGAGGACCTCTGCCCTCCACTAACCACACTGTGTATTTTCTTAACATAATAGATGTTTTTTCCATTCACCATCCCCTGCTCGGAATTGACCCGCTGCCGCAGTCATCAAGGCCCTACGCAGCCTCGTCACTCTGTTTGGCTTCCCCAGTTATATCCACAGTGACCGGGGACCTTCTGTTATGAGTGATGAGCTCCGCCAGTACCTGTTGGCCAGGGGCATTGTCACAAGCAGGAGCACGTTACAATTCCTGGGATAACCGGCAAGTGGAGAGGGAGAATGCTACGGTTGGAAGGCAGTCCTCCTGGCCTTGCAGTCGAAGGTCCTCCCTGGCATAAAGTTCTCCCGGAAGCCCTCCACTCTACAAGGTCCCTGCTATGTATGGCCACAAATGCCACACCGCATGAACGTATGTTTTCCTTTCCCAGGAAAGCTATGTCAGGGACCACACTACCAACCATGGCTAACATCCCCAGGGCCCTGTTCTACTCTGGTAGCATGAGAGGAGCCCTCAGTCTGAGCCCCTGGTTGAAAGACTCTAACTCCTCCATGCCAACCCCCAATATGCCTTTGTGGCATACCCTGACGGACAGGAAGACCCCGTATCTGTCAGGGACTTGGGTCCCTCAGGGGCCAAGGAGATCACTGTTTTTTTAATTTTTTTTTATTTTTCACACTATAAACCACATTGATCAAGATACATACATTTTCCTTTTCAAATATATACAGTGTCGTTTTCTCCCCCCCCCTCCCTCTTCCCATCCCACCCTCCCTACCTCCCCTCCCATTCATTTAAAGTATAGAATCTAAGATACATTAAACCAGTCAAACAATGTTGTCAGTCAATAAAAATAAACAAGAAATTCCACTGAGTCAGTTCTTTTCATTCTCTTCTCCTTCTGTCATTTTAGGTGGTAGGTGTCCCCGGTAGGTTTTCTCTATTATGTTTCATGTATGGCTCCCATATTTGTTCAAATATTGTAATATTATTTCTTAAATTATATGTTATTTTTTCTAATGGAATACATTTATTCATTTCTATATACCATTGTTGTATTCTCAAGTTATCTTCTAATTTCCAGGCTGACATAAAACATTTTTTTGATCAACCCACACACCCCTCACCGTTGAACACACGCGATGTACCTGACCCCCTGTACCCTGCCTCTGCCCTGATGGAGGATTCACTGGGCTCGTTGGCGCCCACCCTCAAGCTCAACACCGATGAGTACGTACAGGCACCGGAGACCGTCCAGGACCCCACCGCTGCTCCACAGCCGTGACCAGTACTACAACGGTCCCAGCGATCGACCAGACCACCTGAATTTGTAACTTTGAATTGTAACCTTGTAAGTTCTACTTCACCTCTTTTTAAAAACAAGGGGTGACTATGGTAAACCATTGTATGTATAATTGTCTGGTCAGGCACACCTATTGGCCGGTTGTACCTATGGTTCCCTCCCTACAGGCTCCAGTATAAAGGTGACTGTTCCACAGCTCCCTCTTCAGTGCAGGACAGTCGAACAGTATGGATGCGTCGTTGTTCTTTCAAGTAATTGATGGTGAATCATACCCCCACCCCCCCCCACCCACCACCAATGTGATGGAGAAGCATGAGAGATGATCCCCTCAGGGAAGGTGACCACAGTAGCGGACCAGCGACAGGATCAGTGGCTGCGGGCTGCTGGCAACTTGAGGACTTTCGCGGGCTGCGGGCTGCTGGAGACTGGCTTGTGGGAGCCAGGTATCAGAACTGGGATTTGAGAGGGTGCCGAGGGCAAGAAGGGCTATTGACGGGCCTCGGGCCCTGAAAGACTCCTGATTGTACCAGAGGTTTGGGTCTGGAGCTCGGGTTGCAGTTGGCTTTTTTTCAAACCACTGTGCCGGATGCAGAGCGCTGGAGGCTAAACCTCGGACAAACAGTTTCTCTGAAGGGACTGTCCTTCTCTTATTTATTGGTCAATGATCGTGGTGACTCTCTGCTTGCCTTTATGGCAGGCAAAAGTATATCACATAATGTTGTATTATTACATGACAATATAAAGAACCTGAAAAAAAAACCTTTATTTAAGATTGAGGACACTGGGACTTTATTCATTGGAGAGTAGAAGGTTGAGAGGGGATTTGATAGAGATATTTAAAATTATGAGGGGGATAGATGTGATTAGGCTTTTTCCCCTGATTGGAACAAGGGGGCATAGGTTAAGAGTTAGGGGGCAAACTTTTAGGAGAAATATAAGAAGATGCTTCTTCACTCAAAAGAGTGGTGGCTGAGTGGAATGAGGTAATTGTGGCAGGGTCAATTCTGTCATTTAAGAGGAGGTAAGATGAGTACATGAATGTGAGGGGGTTGGAGGGTTATGGGCAAGGGAGCGGGTGGGTGGAACTAGTGGAGTTTCACGTAAATCAGTGCGGACTAGAAGGGCCAACGTGGCCTGTTTCCGTACTGTAAATTGTTATATGGTAAGTGGTGAAAGATTGCCGCATGCTGTTGGACAGAGGGACGTGGGAGTTTGAATACGGAGCTGTCTGTAAGGAGCTTATACATTCTCTCCATGACCTGCACTTCCTCCAGGGGCCTGTTTCCGTACTGTAAATTGTTATATGGTAAGTGGTGAAAGATTGCCGCATGCTGTTGGACAGAGGGACGTGGGAGTTTGAATACGGAGCTGTCTGTAAGGAGCTTATACATTCTCTCCATGACCTGCACTTCCTCCAGGGGCCTGTTTCCATACTGTAAATTGTTATATGGTAAGTGGTGAAAGATTGCCGCATGCTGTTGGGCAGAGGGACTTGGGAGTTTGAATACGGTGCTGCCTGTAAGGAGCTTATACATTCTCTCCATGACCTGCACTTCCTCCAGGGGCCTGTTTCCATACTGTAAATTGTTATATGGTAAGTGGTGAAAGATTGCCGCATGCTGTTGGGCAGAGGGACTTGGGAGTTTGAATACGGTGCTGCCTGTAAGGAGCTTATACATTCTCTCCATGACCTGCACTTCCTCCAGAGGCCCCAGTTTCTTCTCACATTCCAAAGATGCGCGTGCTTGGTCACATGGGTGTAATTACGAGGCCCGTGGCCTATTACCATGCTATAATCTCGAATCGCTCCATCCTCAACATTATTTGGAGTGACTTCATCACCAAAATTGAAGTACTCGAGCTGGCAGAGTCCGCAAGCATCGAATCCATGCTGCTGAAGACCCAACTGCGCTGAGTGGGTCACGTCTCCAGAATGGAGGACCATCGCCTTCCCAAGATCGTGTTCTATGGCGAGCTCTCCACTGGCCACCGAGCGGTGCCTGCCACATTGACCACCGCCAGTGGGTTGATCTCGCCTCCAACCGTGCATCTCGGCGCCTCACAGTTCGGCGGGCAGCAACCTCCTTGGAAGAAGACCGCAGAGCCCACCTCACTGACAAAAGACAAAGGAGGAAAAACCCAACACCCAACCCCAACCCACCAATTTTCCCTTGCAACTGCATCTGCCTGTCCCGCATCGGACTTGTCAGCCACAAACGAGCCTGCAGCTGACGTGCACATACCCCTCCATAAATCTTCGTCCGCGAAGCCAAGCCAAAGAAGAAGAATCTCAAAATTCAATTAACACTGACTTTAAGACCCGGGGCCCAAGATTCCATCCGCTTTGCCAACCGCTCTCTTCAGTTGGATACATCCAAATCCAAGAGCTGAGAAGCGGCTGACAAAGTCTTTATGAATAAGATGGGCTGAATGGTGTCCTTCTTTGTCCAAGCATCCTGAAAAACAACCGAGGAGCCCAAAGGAAGACTCTGTTTATTAAAAGGCACAGTGGGGTAGCGGGGCCTTCTGGCTGACGAGGCAGCACAACACAAATGCAGTCATCTGACTATCTTGGTAGAAAGTCCTCTTCAGCTGTTTTTCAACTTTCTGGCACTTTAAGGTATTTTAAACGTTTTATTTTTCTACCTTCGCCGTTTTTTTAAAATAGAGTTTTGAAGGCCTTCGACAGAAGTGAGGAGTTGGGGTTTTCAGGAGAAGAGGCTCCCGGTGTCTACCACATGGGACCCAGAAGCCTTAAGAGACCTGTGACTATCCATTCCCAGCAGCACCAACTCAGCCTTGGGGATTCCTGAGGGGTGGTGGGAGAGTGAGGGGCAGGGATGAAGCAGGAACTGTCCCAAGCCTTTAGGATGAGAGAATCACTTACAAAAAGAGTTGGACATCCTGGGACATTAATAATTGTGAGAAACTCGTTCGGCTGCAGACGCTGTGGTCGCAGTAAACACAGCAAAGTGCTGGAGGAGCTCAGCTGGTCTATTCAGCATCTATAGGAGGTATATCGCTGACATTTCAGGCCTGATCCCTTCTTCTAGGGAAAATCAGAAAAGGCCGAAGCAGGATATATCAGAAGGTGGAGGAGGAATCCAGACCAACAAAAGGTGTTAACTGGATGTGATAAGGGACGAAATGGAATCTATCATGTCTGTGCCAAAGAAGAGATGGGGTGGGGGGGGAAGCAAGGTGGTTGGGGGTGGTTTAACAAAAGCCAGAGAGGTTGTATTTAATGCGGTCCAGTTGGAGGATGCCTAGTCGAAAGATGAGATGCTGTTCCTCCGATTTATGGGTGGTCTCAGTCTGGCCATGGATCGTGAGACCATGGACAGACATGTGGGCAAGGGAAATTAATTGAAATGGTGGCCACTGGGAGATCCACGCTATTGTGGCGGACAGACATTACCTGACCTGGTGAGCTTTTCCAGCATTTTCAATCTTAAATTTCCAGCATTTGACATTTTTTTTTTGATTTTCATCTTGTGGAAAGAATCACTAAGTCTTACAACAAGTTCATTATGGCATGGTTCATGTAGCAGTTAGCACAACGATGTTTCAGCGCCCGCCACACGGGTTCAAATCCTGCAGAGCCTGTAAGGAGTTTGCACGTTCTCCCTGTGTCTGTAAGGGTTTTCATCCACCCTTTGAAAATGTACCGAGATTGTACGTCAATCAGCTATAACTGGGCAGCATGGGCTTGTGGGCTGAAAGGGCCTGTTACTGTGCTCTATATATGCATGTCTAAATTTAAATTTTAAATTTGAAGTATCACCAGGTCTCACAACCAGCTCGTAAATAATTTTGAAGAAGCATCTTGACTGGACTAGCTGCAACACTGAGATCATCCCCCTGCTGTGAATATCTTTGTGCCTTGCTGTGTCGGAAGCTTTGAGCTCTGGATCCGTGAAGTGTTGCATACCAGAAGAGAGGGCAGGAAACAGATGGACAGGCTACTCAATCCTTGTTTAACAGTTTGATTTGAAGTTGCTTGATTTCCATGACGATAATAAAACTGTAAATGCAAATCCATCCTTCAGTCAATACTCATGAGATAAGCACAAATGGATTGAGTTCGGCAATAATGGACAGAAAAAAAAACAAGCCTTTCCCTTCTTTGACAGGCACAATTAAAATGGAAAAAAACCGAGGCATGGTTTAGTGCAGCGGGTAGGACAACTCCGTTACAGCACCAAAGAATTGAATTCGTATCCTCCACTACCTATCAGGAGTTTGTAAGTTCTATCCGTGCCTGCGTGGGTTTCCTCTGGGTGCTCTAGTTTCCTTCCAACATTGAGAGTAGAAGAGATGGATACAAGAGGTCATGGGTTGAGAGTGACAGGCAAAGGTTTAGTAGTAACATGAGGGGGAACTTCTTTACTCAGAGAGTGGTTATTGTGTGGAATGGGCTTCCGGGAAAGGTGGTGGAGGCAGGGTCAATTTTGTCATTTAAGAAAGAGTTGGATAAGTATATGGATGGGAAGGGGATGGAGGGATATGGGCAGAGTGCTGGTAAGTGGGATTAGAGGAGGGTACTTGGATCAGTGCGGACTAGAAGGGCCAAATTGGCCTTTTTCCGTGCTGTAATTGTTATATGGTTATATGGTTATATGGTGCGCTGAGCTAGCAGCGAGCAAGCACAAAACTCGAAAGATTGTACAACAGGATTTATTCCAGTAAAAGGCTGAACACCAGTTCATGCCTTGGTGGCTCCCCGTGTGACTGGCTCAGGAGGGGGACGGCTCAGCTCTATATTTGAGTCGGCTGATTGACAGCCAGCCAGGTGGAGTCAGCCCCTTGGGTGGTCTTCCTGCAGGTACAGAGATCGCCCCCTGCAGTCATATCACTACGCAACTTCCAAAGGCATACAGGGTTAGAAGGTTCATTGGTCACATGGGTCTATTGAGGCGGCGTGGGCTCGAGGGCTGGAAGGGCCTGCTACTGTGTTGTATCTCTAAATGTAAAAAAAAAGAGAAATTATTATCATAGAATCACAAAGTCAGGGGTCATGGAATCAGTCCTTCATCCCAAATCATCTGTGCCAACCAAGCAAGGACAGTGAAGCAAGCAAGTCTGCACCCGCTGTGATTGTAGTCAAAACACAGAATTTTCTCTGCTGGAGGGTTGTGGAGTTTTGGGCACTGAGTTCACTCAGGACACACATCAATAGATGCCTGAGTATTAATGGAATCAAGGAACGGAGCAAGAAAATGGAGCAGAGAGAATGAATGGTGAGGTAGACATGAAGTGTAACATGGGTCTCTCCTGCTTGGAAATTCCCATTAAGTATTTCCTTTCTGGCCTGCACACTGAGCTCAGCAGCAGGTTGTTGGCTGCAGTGACCCTGTTGCCTGAGGTGTCAAGTTCCATTACATTCAGCCACTGGGCTCCCCTTCCCACACAGATACACTGCCAATTCAAAGTCAATGTGTCCACAACCAGAGAGAGTTCCTCAACCTTCTGAGGAGTTTGAAGAGATTCAGCATGTTACCGAATAGTCTGATCAAATCTGGGCAGACAGACTGTGGAAAGTATGCAGTCTCATTTGAATAGTGAGCCTGGTTTGGGAAATAATTTCCCAGGAACGTAGAAGCCTGCAACCCTGCCAAAGCAACTTGGACACATTCCATCCATCAAAGATCTCCATGACGCACGGTCTCAAGAAGGGAGCCACCATCATAAGAGGTCCCCATCGCCCTGGTCACAACCTCTGCTCGCTGCTCCTTTCAGGCAGAATGTAATGAAGTCCAGAACTTCCATGTCAAGAACTACTTTTTTTTTGTCTAGCAGCGATCAGGTCTCCATATCCACGCAAATAATAACATGACTACAAGACCACCAAAGTAGTATCAAAGGTAATACTGAAACAACAGGTCAGTTTACAGATTTCAGATTTATTGTCAGAGTACATAATGAGATCACATACAACCCTGAGATTCCTTTTTCCTGCGGGCGCGGCAGAATTACCACTAATTGGCAGTGCGAAAGATAAACTGTACACAGTGTAAAACATGTAAACACACAAATAACTCTAAACAAATAAGAAATGTAATCAAACTGACTGTGCAATACCAGGAGAGCAAAGAAAATCAATCAGGTGCACAAGTAAGAGTTCTTAAATGAGTCCCTGATTGAGTTTGTCATCGAGGAGTCAGCTGTTCCTGAACCTGGTGGTGTGAGCCTTGTGACACCGACACCTCTTTCCTGATGGCAGCAGCGAGAACAGAGTGTGTGCTGGGTGGTGTGAGTCTTTGACGGCAGCGTTCCCTGTAGATGTCCTCAATAGTGGGGAGGGTTTTGCTGTGATGTCCACTACCTTTTAGAGGGCTTTAACTCAGGAGTTATAGGGTGGCATGTAGAAGTTAGCGTCGCGCTTTCACAGCGCCAGTGACCTGGGTTCGAATCTGTCACTGCCCTGTAAGGAGTTTGTATGTCCCTCCATGACCTGCGCGGGTTTCCTCCCACCTTCCAAAGACATGCGGGTTTCGAAGGCTAATTGGTTACATGGATGTACTTGGGTGGTGCGGGCTCATGGGCCGGAAAGGCCTGTCACTAGGCTGTATCTCTAAAATAAATTAACATATTTTTCTATTACCTGCCAACTGTGGATATTTATAATTTGTTAACTTATTTTCTATTCTCCTTCTTTTATATTGATTTATTTCTTTCCTCTTCATGAGGTCACAATTATACTTAATTTGTTTTAAGAACTTGGGAAGCTGCAGCATTAAATCTGTACGTCGACAATACAGGGGCTCCTCAACTTACAGTGGGGTTACGTTCTGGCAAACCCATCGCAAATCGGAAAATCGTAAGACGAGAAAGAATAAAAGTATACCTTGCTTCACACCAACAGCACTGTATCAGTCCCCACACGAATCCCACTGCCCTACTCTCCCCCAACTGCACTGTATCAGTCCCCACACGAATCCCACTGCCCTGCTCTCCCCCAACTGCACTGTATCAGTCCCCACATGGATCCCACTGCCCTGCTCTCTCCCAACTGCACTGTATCAGTCCCCAAACTGATCCCACTGCCCTGCTCTCTCCCGAAAGAGGGAGCAGGTAGGTGGTACTAGTGGAGTTCACTTAAATCGGTGCGGACGAGAAGGGATGTGAAGTGAGATTGGACTGTGAACCAAAGAACTTTTCTGAACTTACACACACGTGTGCTTAGAATTAGAAAGGGTTTAAGTTAAGTTAGTTAAGTTAAGTTAAAGTGTGATTCTGTTTTCATGTTTGAAGATAATTAAAAGCAACTTTTGTTGAAGTAATCATTTGTCTTGGTGAATTTCTATTGCTGCTGGGTTTTGGGGTCCTCTGGGCCCATAGCACGTGGTAATAGCATTGTGTTCCCACTACACAAACTGTCCCACCCTTGTTTTTTTTTCCCATTCTTAAAATAATAAATATTCTAGTGTTCAAGCAGTTTGTTAAACCTTCCCCAACATCCTTAATGTCCCTTCATCTCTTCTACAAAGTGAACAGTTTTTTTATATATAAGCACTGACTGGATCTCAGTGTTTAACACCACCATGAAAGCAAAATTAATATTGTACATATTTGTGTAATGATAGATTCCGTGTTGAAGTCAACCCCCCCATTTTTCACCACAAAATCTGGAATTTTTCATATATCCCATGTAAAAGTTGATAGATCCTCTGCACATACAGGAACTGGGAGCACTTGGACACGATTGCGAATCTTGAAGCCTGTTCTGCTATTCATCTAGATTTCTGGACATGAGGAAGGCGAAGGGCAGGAAAATGACCTGAGTTGGAAGATCAGCCATGATCTTGATGAAGCACAAGTTACTTGTGTTCTTAAAGAGGAGGAACTAGGTAACAGCAGAACTTTTCCACTGAGGTAGGGGTAAAGAGGACTAATGTCCTGTGCCGGAGAGAGGAGAAGTTTGAAACCATTTGAGAAAGTATAGGTGGAATTAAGAACAAAGAAATACCATTTCACAGACGTGGTTAACTGCAAGTTCCTCGATTGATTCAACAAGGTGCAGCCATATAAAAGTAGGAAAATTAATCCATTAGTACAAAACTAGAAAATTGAATGGTTTATCCAAGTTAAGTGAGCACTTTTCCACTTTTGTTCAGTTGTTCTTGTGCTTTATCTCAATCACTGTGAGGTGTTTTGAGAGTTTCATTACAGAGCAAATAACTCCTGTTGTAGGTAGGACCTGGACTCACTAATTCGCCCACCTTCCCAATAGGGCCATCTCACTGGGCCTCCACTCTGCCTGAGATTACCTGGACCACAAAAACACCTACGTTAGGCTGCTCACTGACTGGATCTCAGTGTTTAACACCACCATGACAGCAAAATTAATATTGTATACATTTGTGTAATGATCGATTCTGTGTGGAAGTTGACCCCTCGTTTTTCACCACAAAATCTAGTATTTTTCATATATCCCGTGTAAAAGTTGAACCTCCCTATTTCTGGCCCCCAGGGAAAACCCACGCAGACACGGGGAGAGCGCACCAACTCCTTACAGACAGCGCGGGATTTGAACCCAACTGGCGCTCTAAAGGCATTGCGCAAACTGCTAAGCTAATCGTGTCGCCCAATCGTGACCCTAATATTGGATAACATCTCCCTAGTTCCAACACATCAAGGCAAATCTAAAGAAGGCACTCTAATGCTTCTACTTTCTAAGAATTTTGGAGAGATTCTACATGTTGACAACATAAAACAGAAGAGCACAGTACAGGTCCTTCAGCCCACATTGTTGTGCTAACATTTAGACCCTGCCTCCCACATAACCTTCCACTTTAAATTCCTCCATCTGCTTGTCTAGTAGTTTCTTGAAATTCACTAATGGACCTGCCACCACCACTGACCCAAGCAGTGGCTTTCACGCACCAACCCCTCTCTGGGTAGAAAAACCTTCCTCTAATATTTCCCTTGAACTTCCCACCCATTACCTTAAAGCCATGCCCTCTTGTATTGAGCAGAGGTGCCATGGGAAGGAGGCACTGGTTGTCCACTCTATGTTGTTGAATAAACTACTGAAATTGTATAAGTGTTCCTCTGCAACCGCTGCAACCGTGTCTGCCTGTCCCGCAGTGGACTTGTCAGCCACAATCGAGCCTGCAGCTGACGTGGACTTTTACCCCCTCCATAAATCTTCATCCGCGAAGCCAAGCCAAAGAAAGAAGAAGACTGTGGAAAGTATACTGACTGGTTACATCATGGCCTGGTTTGGAAACACGAGTGCCTGCCAATACAGAAGGGGGCAGGAAGTGGCAAACCTAGCCACGTCCATTGAAGACACTATCCTCCTGTCCTTTGAAGGCATCAAGTGAGATGTTTTCTCATGAAGGCAGCCAACATTTTGGTCTCATTAGCAACAACAATGAGTGGAGCTACAGAGAAGAGTTTGAAAAATCTCATGAAATGGTGCAAGAGTAATAACCTGAGTCTCAACATGGACAAGGTGAAGGAGATGATCATGGACTTCAGGAGGACCTGAAATGACCACCCTCCACTACACATCAACAACTTTGTCATTGAGAAAGGGGAAAGCACTAAGTTCCTTGGAGGTCACCTAACTAGTGACCTATCATGGACACTCAACATCTCCTCACTTGTCAGGAAGGCGCAACAGTGACTGCAATTCCTGAGAAGACTGAAGCGGACAAGGCTACCAGCCACCATTATGTCAACTTTCTGTAGGAGCTCTATTGAGAGCATCCTGGTCGGCTGCTTCACAGTGCGGTACATTTGCTGCAGAGAAATGGATCGGAGATCAATCCACAAGACCATATGAGTGGCAGAGAGTATCATGGGAGTCTCCATTCCACCCCACCCCATCACCCCTAAATGTTAGCACAACAATGTGGGCTGAAGGACCTGTACTGTGCTCTTCTGTTTTATTGACGTGAGCTACCGGAATCATTACCTAAAGAGGGTGCGAGAAATCATCGAGTGAAGACCTCTTCCACCCCACACACAGCTACTCCCGTCGGAGAATGGATACAGGAGGATCGGAGCCAGCACCACCAGGCTGAGGAACAGCTTCTTCCCAAGGGTGGTGAGGATGCTGAACGACCATAGGAACTGCTCACACGAACCCTCCGAGACTCTCATATTTCAATTTTAAATGTAGACATACAGCACGTTAACAGGCCATTTCAGCCCACGATTTTGTGCTGCCCAATTTACACCCAATTAACCTACAACTCCCGATACGTGTTGAATGGTAGGAAGAAATTGGACCCCCTGGGCAAAGCTCACATAGACACAGGGAGAACCTACAAGCATCTTACAGACGCATGGTCCCGATCGCCGACACTGTAAAGGCATTGCACTAACCACTATGCCAAACGTGCCACACCACTAAACAATGTACTAACCAATATTTATTTATTTATTTGTGTTGATGAAATACTTTTCCTTTCTATGTATTGCTTGTCTGTATGTGTGTTTTGTCTGGGTTTTGCACTGAGAACTGGAGAACACTGTTTCATCGGCTTGCACTTGTACAAGCCGATGAAAATAAACTAGACTTGAACATCATTAAAGTCCCTCATCACACTGCTCACAACATCTTCTCACTGCTATCTTCAGGCAGAAGATAGAGAAGCCTGAAGACTATCACCTCTCATTTCAACAACTATCATGTTCTTGAACCCCTCCCTGCTAAACTATGGCTGTGAACATGGAAGGGTCAGATTGATGCTGTAATAGGTTGGCACAACATTGTGGGTCAAAGACCCTGTGCTATGCATGGACAATAGTGGATTGTTTGCACTCAGGGCCGGATTAAGGCCAACCAATGCCCCAAGCACAGCCCAATAATGGTCCCCCTCGACCCTCCCTTCGTCTAATGGACAAGACATTAAGACCCAATAAAGTGCTGAATGTGAAATAATAGATTAAAAATCAAGTTTTCTTCCAGCCGGACTCCACAACGATATCAAATAGAACCTGCATTTATTGCATTTATTGTAGGGGCCCCCATTTTGTGGGGCCATGGTTCAGCTGCCACCATGGTCAATCCGGCACTGGAACAAACTCTGTGGTTCCCTCTTCCCCTGGGGCCCTAAGCACGTGGTTATTTTGCTTAATGGTCAATCCAGGCCTGCTCGCATTATTGCAATGCCACGTTTCTTGCTTAATAGTAACTGAATCTATTTATCTTTTGTATTTATTGTATCTTTTTAATTTAAGTTTGCAGTATTTGAAGTATTTTTACAAAAATAACATTGCAGCCAAGTAAAAATATATGTGTAAAGTACAACTCCAATATCCGAAATGGTCGGGACCGGGCCTATGTCGGACAAATTGTTTTTTCAGAGAACTGGTCATTTTTAAAAAAACAGCCCAGTAGCAACAGCAAATCACTTGTAACAATGTTTAAACAACAAGGGAAGGCTTTTTAACCATTTAAATTATGTTCAAATCTCATCAAAAAAAAAATGCTGGCTGCAACGCCGCCGCCAATCACCGAGACCTTCCAACTGCTGCCATTGATCCCTGACCTGTCATTATAACCGTCGCCGACCCTGGGGAGGCTTCCCAGGCTGGTGGAACACTCATTGGCCGGTCGGTGGGCTCCTGTCTCCTTGGTGTCTGGAGCTCCCGACGCCCGAGTCCCGACTCCGAAATACAAATATTCCCAAAGGCCTACTGCACATGTGTGCATGTGCGGTAGTAGGACGAGGGGAGGCTTCAGAGTTGAGATTGGGAGCTCCGGTGCGCTGAGGATGGAGGGAAGGAGGGAAGGGGAGGGGAGGGAACCCCTCTGAGCATGGACTTTATTTTTTTTGGAATTATTATGTGACAATAAAAGGAATCTTGATTCAGAAAAGCCTGTACTGTGTTGTAGATTTCTCAGCTCTGTGTTAACAATTGTTTTGTGTGATGTAAAAACAAAAAGTGATAAAGGGCTCATAGAAACCAGATCAAATTAAAACACGCATAAGAGCAGAAGTGGATAACATGACATGCACCTTCAATGGCATGGTGGGAAAATAGGGGTGGCCCAGTTAGCTAGTGATTAATGCAACGCTATTTCCAGCACCAAAAACTTGGGTTCGAATCCCGTGCTGTTTCTAAGGAGTTTATATGTTCTCCCCGTATCTCCTGTTAGGTCTGCTTTGTTCATGAATGAGTGAGACAAACACCAGACTGAGTCGAAATCAGGGTTCTTTGTTCTTTATTACCGGATTGTAACACTTGCGACTAACCATGTTAGTCGGAGAATGCATTCTGCCGTTATCAGCAAAATGGTGATTTTTTATACCCTTGGATACATGCTTAGAACATCATCATATCATTACTTGTCCAATGACTAAAACTGTTGCTATCCTTTCCCTGCTAGCTTCCTGCCTCTCAATCCATCAATGTCTCTCTTATCTTGTAAGTACAAGGATGCATTTACATCTTGTTACAGCCCTGTACAGGGCAGGGTAACTCCTTACACATTCCCATCTCATGATGTTTTACCTTACACTCCATAGGGGTTTCCTTCAGGTGATCCGGTTTCCCCTACCATTTAAAAATGCACCAGGGGTTGTAGGTCAATTGGGGGGTAATTAGGTGGCATGAGCTTGTGGGCCGTAAGGTCCTGCTTATGTCTAAATTTTAAAACAACATCAATATCTTGTATGCTCATTAGCTGCCTTCTGGTTCAACCACCCATGACCTTTATCAGAGATGACTGGCATTACTTGACCAACTAGCCTGTCAATGTGATGTGGAAGGAAACTGGAGCAGCATGAGGAGGGTTATGACTTTACCTGTATGTTGTAGAGTTTCAATAGAATTAAACTGCTTCTGGACTCAGTGTAGAGCCATGTTGTTGCCATTGTAGAGAATTGGCTAACACAAGGACAAGATTGGCTGATGCATGTTCTGGGGTCCTGATATTTCAAAAGGGATAAGGAGGGAGATAAAATGGGGTGGGGGGGTGGGGCGGGGCGCAGGATACTAATCACAGTTACAGAAATGTGGGGGGACATTGTGGAGGAATTGTCTTCTGCGTGAAAGACACAAGTCTGTGTTTGGAGGCAAAACACAGAAATACTGGAGGAACTCAGCTGGTCGCCAGGAGAAATGGGAAGGGAGCAATCACTCCATTGGGAGTATACCACAGACCCCCAAATTGCCACTGACCACTAGGGAGCAGATAACTAGGAGTGGTGCAAAAATCACAGGGTTATTGTTATTGGACAAGTGCCTGGAGCCACAGGAGGTACGGGAGGTCTTGAATGAAAGCTTTAAGGTTCACTCAAGAGGTGGACCTTGGTGAATGTAAGAACACAAAGCTGGAAAAACTCTGCTGTTCAAACAGTGCACATATCAAAGATAAAGATACATAACCAACATTTCAGGCTTGAGCCCCCTGTCAAGATATGCATTGTAGTGCCTCGAATGGCGTTGTTTGCCATGGGTCTAGAAAAGGGGTGTGTAGTGCACATCGAAAGAACCAAAGACTTGTCGATCCAAACCAAGGCTTTTATTAACTAAAAGACTGGAGCAGATCACAAGTAGGTCGACCAGTCCAGAATGACCTGGTCTGGCTAGGAGCAATCCTTTAAGACCTGCCAGTAGGTGTGGCTACACTCTCAGCCAATCACAGTCATCCTACACTACCATCTGTACATATGTACATATACGCATTGGTGATAGAATCTGTCCTATCACAGGGTGGCCAAACTTTCTTAAAGTAAGAGCCACGCAGGATAAACTTCAGATGTTTAAGAGATGCAATCACATAATCACCAGCCACACCAATTAAATCTACCATTGTGAGCATCGGCTTGTCCGATCCCTATCTCAGCCAACATATTTCCACAAGCCGCGCATTATATGTTGAAGAGTTTGGCCGCCCCAGGGTCTAGACTCAGTTCTGGGAAACACGGCAAATTCACTTCCCCACGGAGCGTGTGGTGAAGCAGAAGGATTTTTCACACATGCTCACCATTGCTAAGATGAGCTGCATTATTCCAGAATCCACTGATTCGACTGCATTTCAATTGGAATGCAGATCCTCATTCTCGGTCTATGGATTAAGGGCCAGAAACATGACGGTCTTGTACCTTATCACCAACATCACAGTGGGAAATGTGCTGAATGAAATCCGGACAAATGGTCTCAATTGCCTCACCGAGCCTATGTCTCACCACCCCTTGCATCTCATTCAGCTCCTTATTGTATCCTGGGGTTTCGAGTCTGAATGAAAATATCTGGACATCAGCCATTCCTCCTGACTGCGTCATTCTACTTGCAGCCTTTAGAAATCACTGCCCTTTACCTTTATAAAGCATCGAGCAGATAAAAGATATCGAAAAAACCTTCTATGAGTCAAGAGGACCAAACTGTATTAAAGCAGAATAAAAGAGGCTAGATGCCTTCAATACCAACTGCATATTCTCTACATAAATCAAAATCCTTCTGCTTTGTTTTCCTGCTTCTGTTTGAAATAATACCATGGTTTTTAGGAGCTTAAACAGGGAGAGGAATTAACATTTTCCATTATACGCTCCTCGTTTCTTCTGTCAAGACTCTTTTTTAATTCAGTAAGGATTTAAAATCCAATATGCTCACACTAGATGGAAATTAGATTTAATGTTGCTGCAGTCTCAGTCTCAGTATGTTGTTGTCTTACACACAGATCACTGTACAAATTGGCGATTTCAGTGCCTGCATTTGATCTGTCTGGTCCCAAGAATTATACACGGATTTCAAGTGTCAGGGTTCTAGCGGCTTAATTATAGTTGCGCCGTGCATGGGTGAGATTCTACAGGGGCTTAGCAGATGCATCAAAGACTGACACAGAGCTGTAAGCCTCATTAGGAGTGGCAGGGGAGGGGGGAGGAAGAGGCTTTAGTCTGGAAATCAGTGGTCGAGATCCATGCAGAAAGAGCCAAACTTCCATCTCCGCTTCTCTGCTGGCATTCCTCAAACAGGTGAGTACTTGACGTGGCGTATCCCCAAGGCTGGACAATCATGAGGTGAGCTGGAGAATGAGGCTGGTGGCCAGACAACACAGTCATCAGTGGCCTGACAGCCTCAGGTACTTAAAATTTCGACCAACCAATGGAATGTGCTTGTAGGTAAGTGCCTGTTTCATTCACAGCTGTAGCATAAATCTTCAGAAACATTAGCCAAACCAAATACAACCCAGTCATTCGGTTACATAATCGGAGCTGGAGTCAGCCATCTAGCCTGTTGACTCAGCTCCACCTACCTGCTTTTCCCCAACACCCTTAATTTTCCTTATCTGCCAAAATTCTACCTCACTCTTAGCTATATTTAATACGGCAGCCTCTACTGCTTTCCTGGGCAGAGAATTCCACAGATTCACGACTGTTGAGGAAAAGCAGCTCCTCCTCATTTCCATCCTAAATCTACTCCCAGCATTCAGTCACAGAGTTAAGTCTAACCCAGCAGCAGAAGCAACGCTGCCGCCTTTACTTTATCTATCCATTTGGGCTGCACGGTTAGCGTAGAGGTTAGTGTAGTGCTGTTATGGCATCAAATCCGGCGCTTTCTGTAAGGAGTTTGTATATTCTCCCCATCTCTGCATGGGTTTCCTCCAGGCACTCCAGTTTCCTCCCACCATTCAAAACACCAGGGGTGTTGGTCAATTGGGTGTAATTGGGTGGTATAGGCTTGTGGTCTGAAAGGGCCTGTAACTGTGCTTTGTGTCTAACCATAAACTTAAAACATTCATAATTTTGTTTCTGTAAGGTCTTCAGAATTCCAGTGAGTATAATGGTTAAACAACAACAAAAAACAAAGCCAGGCTTTTTGAGCATGAAATAATGTTTAATATTAACCAAAAAAACAACTTGATCTCTCCTTACATCCACAGTGTTGTCTGTAAACCTTTCTGCCATTCGCAACTATATCTTCGTACAGTACATGAGAGCTCCGTGTTGTCAAAATGGCACAAACCGAGTGTCGGAGCCCCACATGGGCAAGTTGCGTGTAGTGAAAAGACCACCAGCCTACTGCAGGGGGTGATCTCTGTACCTGCAGGCAGATCACCTAAGGGCCAACTCTACTTGGCCGGCTGTCAATCAGCTGACCTGAATAGAACAGGTAAGGGGCTGACTCCACTTGGCCGGCTATCAATCAGCCGACCCGAATATAGACCTGAGCTGGCCTCTCCTGAGCCAGTCACCCGGGAGCCACCAAAGCATGAACTGGTGTTCAGACGTTTACTGGAATAAAGCCTGTTGTACAGTCTTTTGAGATTTGTGCTTGCTCGCTGCCTCCTCAGCGCACCACATTGTGTAAAAATTATTTTTCGGTGAGTGTCGTCATGTCGGGGCTGCATAAAAGTTTGGTTAATGGATCATTTCGGTTAACGGAACTTCAGATAAGGGGAAACGTACTGTATTTATTTATCTTCTTAATCTCCCACTCCTGTTTATCCTCCCCTACAATGCCCACATTCAAAAAATATTAATTTGAGATGTTCCCATCTTCTCTGGCTCGAAACATAGACACTTCATGATTCTCATGGGGATCTATTATTTCCAGCGTGACTCTTTTGTTCTTAACACAGATAAAATCTTTCAGGATTCTCCCTCTGCCAAAGCCATTGCAGGACATCTTTTGTCCCTTCTCCTTTTCCTCTTCATTCTGCCCCTATTGTTTTTTTAATCCTCGAGGATTCCTTCAAACCTTTCTGAACTGTCCCTCTATACCTCTTAACCAAGAGTAAAACATAGAATTCTCTGGACGCCGTGATTGAAGTAAAAGCACACAATGTTGGAGAAACTCAGCAGGTCAAACAGTGTCCCTTATGTAGCAAAGACAGAGCTATAAAACTGACGATTCGGGCTTCATCAAAGTATGAAAAAGTGCCGGTGAGCATCAGAATAAAAGAGTGGGAGGGGGAAGGGGGTGGCAGGGCAAGAGATGACAGGTGGAGAAGGGAGGGAGGGAAAGCAGCACTGAGGGGTAGAGGTGTTGAAAGGCAGAGCTGCCTTGGTGAAAGATCAGCACTGACAGGAAATGGGGGCAGCAGGAAGAAAAAGTGCAGTGAAGAAATGGTGCAAAAAGGCTCTGGGGCCATCTTTCCATGTCCCAAATTCAAACTAGGAGCGATCGTCATCAGAGGAGGAAGGAGGACGGCCATCTTTGCTCAACCACAGTCTCTGCATAATGAACTCTGTCATCCAGGGGTTACCCGCATGGCTCATTTTGTCAAGGCGCGCAGTCTTCCCTACTCCTACTACTTTAGGGAAATGACCAGGTCTTGCCAGATCTGCGCGCAGTGCAAGACTCACTTCTACTGCCCTGCAAAGGCGCACCTGATCAAGTCATCCAGGCCCTTCAAGCAGCTCAGTGTCGATTTTAAGGGACTTCTCTCCACGAACGGGAATGCCTTCTTCCTCTCTGTCACTGATGAGTAATCCCGCCTCCCGGTCACCATTTGATGTCCAGACACATCCACTTCATAAGTCATAAAGTTCCCTGGACTCCATTTTCGCTCTGTTTGGGTATCCCAGCTATATTCATAGCGACTGGGGCTCATCCTTTAGGAGTGACGAGCTACATCAGTACCTACTGGCTGGGGCATCGCATCGAGCAGGACTACTAGCTACAAACCCCGGGGGTATGGGGAGGTTGAAAAGGAGAATGCACAGTCTGGAAGGTTGTCAAACTGGCCCTGAAGTCAAAAGGCCTGCCAGATTCATGCGGGCAGGAATTCCTCCCTATGGTGCTCCATTCCATCCGGTCGTTACAATGTACCATGACCATCGCTACCCCTCATGAGCTCCTATTCAATTTCGAAAGAAGGTCGGCATCGGGAACTATACACTGTGGTGAATCTATGCTGAGCTGTCAGTCTCCCACTGTGCCTAGCCCCGCTTTACTGACATTGGACGTGTATTATCTCTACCACTTAAGCCACTCCCTGTGGGTATAATTGTGTATGCACCTATTGTCTTTCATTATTGTACCATTAGTTTCACCTAATAAAAGCCATGATTAACATTTGACTACGCCGCCTTCATCTACTTCATTAACTGGCACTTCAATTTTCTTAGAGGTACAGTGTCCAGTTCTAAAGGAACCACAGCAGACTCTGCCACCCAGGGATCACAAGATTCTTCCATTACATAAGGGCTAACAACCTTCCTTACTCCCTCGAAGAAGTCAGAAAACTGACTAAAAGCTGTCCTGTTTGCGCAGAATGCAAACTGCAGTATTTTAAGGCTCCGGAGGCTACTCTCATCAAGGCGACCCGACCTTTTGAGAGGATCAGCTCAGATTTTAAAGGGCTATTAACTTCTAACAACAAAAATGTGTTTTTCCTTACTGTAATCAATGAATATTCAAGATTTCCCTTCGCGATACCCTGCCCCGACGTCTCTACGGCATCTGTCATTAAGGCACTCGACAGAATTTTCAGTATTTTTGGTTTTCCCAGTTACATTCATACAGGCACAGGCTCAGCATTCATGAGCGCAGAGCTGCGCTAAGCTCTGTTACTCAAGAGAATTGCCACCAGCCGCACCACGAGCTACAACAACCAGGGCAAAGGGCAGGTTGAAAGGGATAACGCCACAGTCTGGAAGACTGTTAACCTTGCTTTAAAGATACGGTTACCCTGTTACTCGGTGGCAGAAGGTGCTGACTGAGGCTCTACATTCTATTCGGTCTTTATTGTGTACTGCAACAAATCAAACACCTCATGAACATATGTTTGCTTTTCCTAAGAAATCAGGGACTGTGATGGACTGGCCACTGCCCACGTTAAATTCCCAGACGGGAGCTCGGACACTGTACCCCTAAGAGATCTGGCCCCGCCTAGTTCGCTCCTTCCTCACGCCCCTACTCAGAGTGATCCTGAGAGGTTGGACTCACCCCCCCTAGCCTGTGACCCCTAGTAGGCATTCAAATGGCCATGCTGAGGCCCCACTTCCTCACACTGGCAATTCTGGAGCTGGTCCAGAAGTCCGGCCTTCTCATACTACAGACCAAGGAACTGTATCAACACCACCAGTTCCCAAGGCTGCTACTCCTGCACCTGTTCTGATCTGGAGGTCTACTCATATCCCTAAACAACCCGAGAGGTTTCACTGTTCATAAGCATCTCATTATATTCTGATTGTCCTGCTAGTTACTAGCCTTGTTTTGGCTATGTCATTGAATTCTCAATGCCATTTATTTTATTGCATTTCACTTGCAGTAGATTGCTTGCTTGCTTGAATTCTACTTGGCAGCTGTCCCTTTGATTTTAACCCTACCTCTGCTGGGGGGGAGACAGTGGTGAATTTATGCTGAGCTGTCAGACTCCCATTGTGCCTACCCCCACTTTACTGACATTGGACGTGTATTATCTCTACCACTTAAGATACTCCCCTTGGGTATAACTGTGTTAAACCATGGGTATAATTTTCTTTCATTATTGTACCACTAGTTTCTGCTAATAAAAGCCATGATTATCACTTGACTATGTTGCCTTTGTCTACTTCATTAACTGCCACTTCACACTCCCAACCTGGTTCACCACTCCTGGTCCAGTCCTTCTCAGGAAGCACGTGAGGAGGACCAAGATCAACCCCCCCCTGGGGGAAAGGGTGAAATTTCTCCACACCAACCCCACGTATGCCTATGTGGAGTACCAGGATGGTAGAGAGAACACTGTCTCTATCAGGGACTTGACACCCACTGGAACAGAGGGTCTATTGCTTCAAGTGCCCTGTGAGTCATGGAGCCTATTCTCGCCACCCCCAATCAGGGCATCAGGAGATCTGGTTCAGGAGAAAAGTGCATCCCCCTCTACCGTTGAACAGGAGACCTAGTCCACCTCTCCTCCCTCACAAGGGGACCAGGAGACCCAAGGAGTACAAGGACCCCTGGTGCCAAGGCGCTCCGCCAGGATCTCCAGATTCCCGGACTGCTTAAATCTGTAAATTTGTTAATAACTGTATATTTTTCAAGCTCTTTTTCTGAACCAATGTTCTCTGTTTTCATTCACAGACCTTAAATTCTGCAGAAAGTGGTGAATGCAGTTAACTGGGATTCATTGGTAGTGTGTTGTGCTAATGGGCAGCCCTGCCCCGCCCCTCGGCTCCACCCCCATCTGCTCACATATAACCCTGGTTTCCCGCCTAAACCCAGAACCCTTCTGAAGACCCTTCCCTTTATTATAAGCTAATGAAAGCATTTGTTCTCCCTCCAGTCATGAGAGCTTTTATTTGCACTAAATGGTCGTAGAATGGGAGGTCATTTCACTCAGCACCTCCTAATTGATCGCAACCACAGCGACCTCCCAGTGGTCGATCACTTCAATTCTGGGTCACACTCCTGCGCTGACATATCTGTCCATGCCCTTATGTACTGCCCCACCCTGACGACCCGCAGATTGTAGGAAGAACATTTTATTTTCCATCTGGGCACCCTCCAGCCAGATGGCATGAACATTGACTTCACTGCTGTCCATTAGACCTGCTTGCCTTTTCTTCCCCTTCCCCTTTTTCCTACCTTTCCAATTCTTTCACCTATACAGGCCTGCTTTCCTATCCGTCCCCTTCAGGGCTGCTGTCCCCTTCTTCCTTTCTCTACCTGTCATTTCCTGCCCTACCCTCCCCCCCCACTCTTTTATTCTGATGCTCGCTGGCATTTTCTCATTCTCTGATGAAGGGCTCAACCCCAAAATGTCAGTTATGTATCTCTGCCTTTGCTACATAAAGGACACTCTTTGACCTGCTGAGTTTCTCCAGCATTTTGTATCTTGTTTACCAGGGGTCCTTTATCTCACCAACCCTGTCTTTCACCCAACTGGGAACATGCTCACCTAGACCTTCCTTCTCACCCTCTGAAACTCTCCCATTTGACCCTCTAACATTTACATCCAGTTAGGTACTGCCTAGGCATGTTGAAATTGGCCTTGCCCCAATTTAGGATTCTAACTTGAGGACCACTGTTCTCCGTTTCCATTACCAACCTAAAGCCATTAGAATTGTGGTTACTGGTCCCAAACTTTTCCTC
Organism: Narcine bancroftii; assembly: GCF_036971445.1. Classification (NCBI taxonomy): domain Eukaryota; kingdom Metazoa; phylum Chordata; class Chondrichthyes; order Torpediniformes; family Narcinidae; genus Narcine; species Narcine bancroftii. The sequence continues at coordinate 363,276,514 of NC_091470.1, read as the reverse complement.
AACCGATATTTCAGTTACCTGACTAGCTTCATTCCCCTGTACAAGGCCCAACATTGCACATTCCCTTATAAGCCTAGCCACATTCCTGTAGAAATTTCTCCCAGATGTAGTAAACATAGTGCACCCCGTCCAATCCCCTAACATTTTGTAATCCCAAGTTGATGGTGGGGAAAATGAAATCACCTCTTATAACAGTTTTTTTTTACAGACTTTGGCAATCTCTCCGCGTGTCCTCAAGTTCCTGGTCATGGCTTGCTGGCCGAAAATGTGGTGATCAAAGTGACTACCCCTTTATGGATCCTGATTTCCACGCACACTTCCTCTCAACTTAGCTCTCCGGCAATATTCTCTCAAAGGATGACTGTGAAATCATCTTTGACTCACTGTGAAGCCCCCCTACCTCTCTCCCTACTGTTCCCATCACGCCCGTAACTATGGTATCCCAAAGCATTGAGTCCTGGCCCTCTTTCAACCATCTCTCTATCATAGCTATAATATCCCATTGTTCTCTACTGCTTGCTCACTTTCCTACTCTGGCTTTCTTGAGTTAAAATATACAAAAGAAAGCTCACCCTTCTTACCTCAATGCTTGTCCTGTTCTACTTCATTTAGTACAATTCCTTTGCCTTCCAGGGTCAGCGTGGTCAGTGCAGCGGTTAGCATAACCCACTGGGTTCAAATCTGTCGTCGTCTATAAGGAATTTGGATATTCTCCTCATGTCTGTGTGGGTTTTCTCCTGCCCTTCAAAACATATGGGGATGTAGGACATTTGGGTGTAATTGGATGTCACGGGCTCGTGGGCAGGAAGGGCCTGTTACCGTGCTGTATGTCTAAATTTAATTTGGCCCTTTGGTACCTACTTCTGTGATCGCAAGAAATGCTACTCTTGTTTACATCTCCTGCCTCGCCGCCATTTGGGGCTCCAAATGGTCCTACCGAGTGAAACCTGTGAATCTGCAGGGTTTATCTACTGCCACTGGTGCTCTTGTTGTGTCCTCCTCTCCATTGGAGGGACTGCACACAGACCAGGAGACCACCCAGTGGCCACCATTTTAATCTTCTGCCCCACTACCATGTCGACATGTCTGTCCATGGCCTCATGCACTGCCAAACTAAGGCTACTTGTAAACTGGAGGAGCAACTCATAATATTCTGTCTGGGCACTCTTCAACGAGATGGCAGTAATGTCGAATTCTCCAGTTTCCATTAGGCCTGTATTACTTCTCTTTCCATATCCCTCTGCCTCCATTCCTCCAGCACCCTACCCCTTTCCCCTCTCCACTCAGAGAGCTATTACTTCCCTGCTTTTTTCTCTTCTGCCCTCATCCACCGATGACCACTTGCCTGTGGATCTGTGCTCCTCTCTCTGCCCCACCCCCAACAGTTTTACTCAGGCACCTGCCTGCTCTTTGCTCGTACCTTGACGAAAGTCTCAGGGCTTAAATGTTGGTTTAATATATATATCTATATATATCTATAGATATATATATCTATATAGATATATATATCTATATAGATATATAGATATATATCTATATAGATATATAGATATATAGATATATAGATATCTATATATATAGATAACTATATATCTATCTTTCTTTGGCTTGGCTTCGTGGACGAAGATTTATGGAGGGGGTAAAATTCCACGTCAGCTGCAGGCTCGTTTGTGGCTGACAAGTCCGATGCGGGACAGGCAGACACGGTTGCAGCGGCTGCAGGGGAAAAATGGTTGGTTGGGGTTGGGTGTTGGGTTTTTCCTCCTTTGCCTTTTGTCAGTGAGGTGGGCTCTGCGGTCTTCTTCAAAGGAGGTTTCTGCCCGCCAAACTGTGAGGCGCCAAGATGCACGGTTTGAGGCGTTATCAGCCCACTGGCGGTGGTCAATGTGGCAGGCACCAAGAGATTTCTTTAGGCAGTCCTTGTACCTTTTCTTTGGTGCACCTCTGTCACGGTGGCCAGTGGAGAGCTCGCCATATAACACGATCTTGGGAAGGCGATGGTCCTCCATTCTGGAGACGTGACCCATCCAGCGCAGCCGGATCTTCAGCAGCGTGGACTCGATGCTGTCGACCTCTGCCATCTCGAGTACTTCGACGTTAGGGGTGTAAGCGCTCCAATGGATGTTGAGGATGGAGCGGAGACAACGCTGGTGGAAGCGTTCTAGGAGCCGTAGGTGATGCCGGTAGAGGACCCATGATTCGGAGCCGAACAGGAGTGTGGGTATGACAACGGCTCTGTATACGCTTATCTTTGTGAGGTTTTTCAGTTGGTTGTTTTTCCAGACTATATATATAGATATATATAGATATCTAAATATCTATATATAGATATCTAAATATATATATATATAGATATATATATATATATATATCTATATATATATATATACATACATTTTATTTATTTATATATATATCTACATATATATAGATATATATATATATATATATATATATATATATATATATATAAAAAAAAAATATATATATAATTGTCTTAAGGCGGGCCGAGTGACCGCTTGAGTAAACGGGGTGAATCACCGCAACACGCGGTCGGCCCAAGGTGGCGTGTGCTCCCCTTCTTTGTCGGGAAGGAGCCCCACCACCACTTCTGTGTAGCAGCCTGCCGGCGATGACGTCACTTCCAGAAGCCGGCGGGTACATCGCTGGAAGTGGATGGGCCAGTGTGGAGATGCGTTGAATTCAAACCACTAATGTCATTCTTTGGTTTACCCTCTCTTCATTCAGTAGCGCTGCCGCAGAAGTCGCTACTGCCTTAAAGAATGTTGCGTGACCTGCTGAGGTTTCTCCAACACTTTTGTTTGTTAAACTACAATCACAGTGTCTGCAGACTTCCTTGCTTCCCGCTAAGAAATGTAACTTGAGAGTCATTTATCTCCAACTGCACCGTCATCGGGGAAAGTTGCCATCGACTTAAAAAGGCTGGATTGTCTTGTTCATTTTAACAGCTGGACCTCATTGCCTAGAATACGTGACTTGTGACTTATTGTACTGCAGAGACTGACATTAATTGAGTTACAACCCCCTAATTCTGCCAGAAAATAAGTGGCCAGATAAAGTGTCCATTGTATACTGACATTTTCGCTTCAGTAATAATGCCAGATGAGCGTTCTGAGATCGGAACTAGAGTGATTAAGACACCTTGGAACGATTAAACTGCTTTGCCCAAAATTCACAAACTTTTGGAACAGACTAGAAAGTGTTTGTGTAATTATTGAATTACTTATGCACCAATTACTTATGGTCATATGCACCAAGTTGAAGTGAAAAAAGATTACTAAGAATCCAGACAAGTCAAATTATTTATAGATTTATAGTACAGGAAGTCTCTTTGGCTTGGCTTCGCGGACGAAGATTTATGGAGGGGGTAAAAGTCCACGTCAGCTGCAGGCTCGTTTGTGGCTGACAAGTCAGATGCGGGACAGGCAGACACGGTTGCAGCGGCTGCAGGGGAAAATTGGTTGGTTGGGGTTGGGTGTTGGGCTTTTCCTCCTTTGCCTTTTGTCAGTGAGGTGGGCTCTGCGGTCTTCTTCAAAGGAGGTTGCTGCCCGCCGAACTGTGAGGCGCCAAGATGCACGGTTTGAGGCGATATCAGCCCACTGGCGGTGGTCAATGTGGCAGGCACCAAGTACAGGAAGTAGTGCAAGAATAAAGACAAAAGTGCAGGGTACTCCTTGGAATTCAGAAGAATTGAGGGGGGGGGACTCAGAAGCATTTTGAATGTTGAAATAAGGAGTCCAGGACAAGAGGGCACAACTTCAGCATTGATGAGCGCCGATTAGAAACAGAGATGTGGGGGATTTCTTTAGCCAGAGAGGGGTGAATCTCTGGAATGTACTACCAGAGGCCGCTGTGGAGGCCAGGTTGTTGGGTGTATTTAAGGCAGAAATTGATAGGTACTTGAATGGTTCAGAGTTCAGATTTATTGTGGGCCTAGTGGTTACTGTAATGCCTTTACAGCATCAGTGATCAGACAGGACCTGGGCTCGAATCTTGCACTGTCTGTAAGGAGTTTGTACGTTATCCCCGTCTCTGCGTGGGTTTTCGCCAGGGGCTCCAGTTTCCTCCCACCCTTCAAAAACATACTGGGGGTGTAGGTTAATGGGGTGTAAATTGGGCAGCATGGACCTGTAGGGCCGAATTGGCCTGTTACAGGTACTGAATGTCTAATTTAAAATTTAATTTAATCTAATATCACATACAACCATGAGGTGTTTCTTTTTTTGCAGATCAGGCAAAATTTCTGCTTATTGGGAGAATAGGGGAAAAAAGGAGAAAAGTTCACAAATATTCACCATGCTCTCTGTCCAATATAATGGCAAACATTGCCATTTGCAGAGTGTTTTGAACTCTGCAAGATGGCATTAGATCACACAGGACAGTGTTCCACTAAGTCTGACACAGCAGTGTGAGAAAGTCTGGTGGAAAGGAGTTAAACGTGAATGTCCGCAGATGCTGGGGTTGAGTTGCAGAGCCCAAACTTCTCAGCAGGTCACCCAGCATGAAAAGTCAGCAAAATATAAAGTTTCGTGCCTGGGCCCTGTGGCTGGTAACCCCTGACTTCCTCTGGATGCCTCGTGACCTTCTGAGTTTCTTAAAGGGGATGGGAACTCAATCAGAAAGGCTGACTGAGTTGAGCTCCCATCCATCCGGGAGAGGATAAGGCTGAAGGTACCATTCCAGTGCTGAGGACCAGATTTGGTCAAGGTGTTGGCTGGCAAGGGAAGAGAGGGGAATATTAAATTCCAGGATGTTCCAGCATTTGAGGAGTGTCCAAGGAAGAGTAAGTCACAGCCTTCTCACTCTGACCCAGGTTTGGTCCTCATCCCTGATGCTTTCTGGGTGAGATTTCTCACTGCATCCATGTGGCTGTATTGCAGATGGCCCACATAGCACCCAAATAAGGCCATAAGCCCAGGAACAGAAATAGGTTATTCATCCCATCGAGTCTGTCCTGCTATTGAATCACGATTCATTTTTCCACTCAGCCCTACTGCCTGGCCTTCTTTGATGCCCTGCCTATTCAGGAACCTATCAATTTCTATCTTAAATACAATGACCTGCTCTTCACAACCACCAGTGGCAACTAATTCAACAGATATACTACCCTCTGCCTGAAGAAATTCTGACACATTTCTGTTCAAAGTGGATGCCCTTCAATCCTGAAGTTGTGCCCTCTTGTCCTTGACTCTCCCACCATGGGAAACCACCTTTCTACATCTACTGAAATGGTGTTAATGAGCTACATTTGGTCACACCCAGTGCAAGTGGCTGGTGGATGGGTCAGAGAAGAGCTAATGGCCACGAGAGTGAAGGGAAATTAAAATGTAATTAATTGGAGAAATTGAGATGGGATGGGATTGCACTGTGAGATGCAATAAACTCTATGGGTCAATAAGCTTCCTTCCATGTTATAAATAGAAAAGAATATTTGAAAAGTGTGCCATGTTAAGGGTTAGAGTCAGGACTTACCAGGAAGGAGGTAAGCAGGATAGTTGTTGAAGGAAAAGCTGTGGGTGTTGTCTACATGGACATTAGTAAGGCCTTTGACAAGGTCCCACATGGGAGGTTAGTCAGAGAGGTTCCAGTGCTAGGTATTCATGGTGAAGTTGTGAATTGGATTTGACAATAGCTGGACAGGAGAAGCCAGAAGGTAGTGGTGGATGATTGCTTCTCAGACTGGAGACCTGTGACTAGTGGTCTGCCTCAGAGTTTGGTGTTGGGACCATTGTTCTTTGTCATCTGTATCAATGATCTGGAAGATAATGTAGAAAATCGGATCAGCAAGTTTACCGATGACACTAGGATTGGAGGTGTAGTGGGTAGCAAAGAAGGTTTTCAAAACATGCAGAGGGATCCGGACCAGCTGGAAAAATGGGCTGAAAGATGGTAGATGGAATTTTATGCAAACAAGTGTGAGGTGTTGCATTTTGGAAGGACAAACCAAGAAAGGATGTAAACGATAAATGGTAGGGCATGTTGGAGAACAAAGGAATCTGGGAATGCGGATGCATAATTCATTGAGATGTTATGGTAAGGTTGTATAAGACATTAGTGAGATAGAAAGAGTGCAGAGAGGATTTATTAGGTTGTTACCCAGACTTCAGGAACTGAGTTACAGGGAAAGGTTAAATAGGTTTGGACTTCATTCCATGAATCATAGAAAAATGAGGGGTGATTTGATAGAGGTATTTAAAATTATAAGGGGGGGGTTGCAGAGTAAATGTAGATAAGAATTTTCCACTGTGGGTTGATGAGATACAAACCAGAGGACATGGGGTAAGAGTTAAAGGGGAAAAGTTTAGGGGGAGCGTGAGGGGGGAACCTCTTCACAAAGAGAGTGGTACGGGTGTGGAGCAAGCTGCCAACCAAAGTGGTGAATGTGGGCTAATTTTTTAACATTTAAGAAGAATTTGGACAGGTAGATGGATGGGAGAGATATGGAGATCTATGAACTGGGCACAGGCCTGTGGGACCAGGCAAAAAAAAAAGATTCACATAGACTAGAAGGGCTGAAGGGACCTGTTTCTGTGCTGTAGTGTTCTATAATTCTACAAACTTAGGTAGTATGGATGTTATCTTTGCTCCAAAGTGCAGTTTTGTTTTTCATGCCTTGATGGAGGCCTCAGGACCAAAATGTTGGTTGTATATTTTTGCCTTCTATTGGCGCTATGGGACCTACTGAGTTTCTCCAGCATTTTTGTCCATTTACTACTGCAGACTTTCTTTCATTCTGCTGTCTCTTGATCTTCAATTTCATCACAACATCTATTGTCCACAAAACCTTCTATACCACCGAGACTAACTTGCTTTCTCTCTTTCTCAGTCTGAAACATGAACTGATTCTCTCTGCACAGATATTGCCCAACCAGCGATGATTTAAAAAAAATTTGCAACAGGATAGAAGCTGATTCCACCCATTGAAACTTGTGCTACCCAATTACAACTAATTACTCTTCCAATCCCGTAAGCTTTTGGAAGGTGGGAGGAAACTGGGGCACCCGGAGGAAACCCACGCAGACACAAGCTCTGTGATTGCAATGTGCTGACCACTGCATTCTCTGCCTCCATCTGAAAACAAAACAGAAAATGCTGGAAACATTCAGCTGTCCATGCAGGGTCAGTGGAGAGAGGACAGAGCTAGTGTTTCAGGTTGAAGCCTCCATCAGCAATATGCAGAAGGTGTCTTTAGACTGGACTCTTCCTCTTTGATTTTTTTCCCACCAGATGCCTTGTGCTACTTTTGCAGATGATACGAGAGGCTGGTGGATTAAACACTCCCTTCCCTGATAATTAAAGCTTTGAACTAAATGGAAATTCCTCATGACTTTGCCTTCACACTTCTTCTCTGTGCCATTTCTCTGAGAGACCTTAAATGTCATGAGGGTTGGGCCTTCACTGTGCTTGTAACCGGTGCAGGATATATTTTTTTACAGCAAGGTCAAAGCCAAATCCTGCCATTCAACCCCATCCCGCCCAATTATCCCCAAATTAACCTACAACCCTGTAAGTTTTGGGAGGAAACCAGAGCAACCAGTAGAAACCCACAATGACACAGGGAGAATGTATAAACTTCTTACAGACTGCGCCAGATTTGAACCTTTAATAGTGTTGCGCTGACCGCTATGCTAACCATGCGGTTTGTCATATTTCCATCCTGTGACAGAGTCCATGTTCCATTATTCACGGCTGTGCACCAGTTCCCTGTTGCTTTTCCCACATTGATACAGTAACATTACATCACTAAATTGTTTACTGGCATCAGTAGCAAGGTACAGTGAAAAATTTTGTTTTGCTTGCTATCCAGACAAGTCAACCCACACTCCAGTCCAGCAAATAGTGCAATAATAAATGGGTGTAGTTTTACAAAGACAAAGTGGAGGGATAGAGAAAAGTACAATAAAGAGTGCAGGGGCATCATCTTTTACTGATGTGAAGTCCATTTAAGAGTCTGATAACAGCAAGAAAGAAACTGTTCTTAAATCTGGAGGTTCATATTTTCAAAATCGTCTACCTTCTGTCTGGCGGAAGGGGAGAGAATAGTCTGGCAGTGAGGAGATGGGGGATGGGGGGGGGAGGAATCCATACCCTTTTCTTCCTATAGCTGTTGTGTAAGTTTCTCTTGCACTTTTGCGTCTTGCACTACAATCACAGCGCCCGCAGACTTTGCTGTTTAACTACCTTAGCAATTTGGGGGCCTTCCCCAAGACACTGGGAGCTGCAGATGGAGTCGATGGAGGGGAGGTTGGTTTGTGAGATGACCTGATCACAAATCTCGGCAGTTTCTTGCATTCTTGAACAGAATTTATTGCCGTCTGTTTGCACCATTTCCACTCGACAAAACAGTGTTCTCCGGTCCTCGGTGAAAAAACACAGACACACAACTCGATATTACACACATGCAGACAGATTATATATATAAAGGACTAGTATTTAGATATATGATTTTGTACCTATGAGAGTCTCGGATGGTTAATGTGAGGCTTTCCTTTGGATGTTCAACATTCCTACTGCCCATGGGAAGAAGCTGCTCCTCAGCCTGGTGGTGCTGGCTCTGATCCTCCTGTATCTCCTTCCCACATGAGAGCAGCTGAAAGAAGCAGTGTGCAGGGTGGAAGGGGCCCTCAGTGATTTTGTGCACCCTTTTCAGAAAACGATCCCAGCAGATCATGTCATTGAGTGGGCAAAGGGAGGTAGGGAGTTCCCGTCACTACCTTTGATGTATCCGGACAGGATACAATCTATGGTGTACCTTTAAAAATTGATGAGTGACACTGGAGACATGCTGAATATCGTTGGCCTTGGGAACTGTCGTGTGACTTGCTGAGTCGGAATCCAACAGGTGCCAGAAGAATGTATGAACGTTGATTGCTGGGAAGGCAGCAATGACTTCTGGGCAATCTTGGCAGTGAAAACTAACTCGGCGACGAGGGCTCAGTTTAATTCACTTTGGGGATCAGTAGCAAGGCCAGCATTTATAGCCTATTTCTGATCATTCTTGAGAGGGAGGGGAGTGGGGGGGGGGAGTTGATATGTTCTGAACTGCCTTGATCCTCTACATTCTTTCTGCTCTGTTGGGGAGTGAGCTTCAGGGTGGATTTCCATACTGAGTGGTCAATGGGCACTGGAGTCCTCATTAGGATACCCTGAAGATAAACCTGAGTTGAAGATGAAGAAGCCAAATGCAAAGATGGTATTCATTTCAAGAAGAGTAGAATATTAGAGGAGGGATTATGATGTTGAGGCTTTATAGACACTGGTGGAGACCTCACTTGGAGAATTGTCAGGTGTGTTGGGCTTCTCATTCCATAAAGGATGTGCTGACATCAGAGGGGGTTCAGAGGAGGATCACATGGCTGATGGAAAGGTTATCACATGAAGAATGTTTGATAGCTCTTGGCCTATATGAGGAGAGATCTTACTGAAACAGTTCGAAGGTGCAAATGCATGGACAGAGTCTATGTAGAAAGGATGGTGCCCATGGTGGGTGAGTGGTCTTCAAACTTTGTTTTTCCATTCACCTCCCATTCCAAGTATTCGCTATGCCGTCAGCACTCTGTGATGAGTAAGGGAATGATTAAGGTGGTCTGTGGTTGGGAAGACTCAATTATCACTGAATCGTTTTGCCAGAGAAAAATGGTCATTGGCCCATTTCCTTTGGAGCACATGACGAGTCAACAAGGGACGATTAAAACAGTGGTTTACAAACTTTTTCTTTCCACCCACATCCCGCTTTAAGTAATCCATTACAGACATCTATAGCACAGGGATTATTAAGGTCATATGTAAGTGGAAAGAAAAAAAAATTGAAAATCACTGTTCAAGGACAAGAGGGCACAACTTCATGATTGAAGGGCATCTGCTTAGAACAGAGATGCAGAGGAATTCCTTCAGCCAGAGGTTGGTAAATCTGTGAAGTTTGTTTCCACAGGTGGTTGCATGTATTTAAGGCAGAGATTGATAGGTTCTTGATTAGCCAGGGCCTCAAAGGTTATGGGGAGGCTAAGGAGAGAGGCTGTGGGAGATTCATGATTGAATGGCGGGGCAGAATCAATGAGCTGATTAGCCTATTTCTGCTCCTATATTTCATGTTCTTGTGGGAGAACCGTGATTAAATGACTTGGGATATTATGGAGCATTGACCAGAGGTACAAGTTTGAGTCTCACCACTGTAGAGAATTCAGAGTCAAATAATTAAATAAATCTGGGATGAAAACGCAAGTGTTGGTAACCATGACCACAAGGCCAGTGGAAGAGTAAAGGGATTGAAACACAAATGTCTGCAGGCACTGTGACTGCAATATAAACACATTAATTTATGAGGAACTCAGCAGGTCTCACAGTGTCCATCAAATGAAAAGATATATCACTGACGTTTCGGGCCTCAGCACTTCTTCAAGGTATACCGGGTTCATTTCCAGTCTTTAGGGAAAGAAATATGTACATTCATCTATCCCCAAATCACGAAAGTGGGCAACCATCATTTACTTCCTCAGTTCTAGAGCAACCAAGGAAAAGCTGACTTTGCCAAAGGTGTTCACACTGTTATGAGCCCAAGGGCCCAAAACCCAGCCGCAATAGAAATTCACCAAGACAAGTGATTACTTAAACAAAAGTTCCTTTAAATTATCTTTAAACATGAAAATAGAATCAAACTTTAACTTATTTCTATTAACTTAACCTAATTTAACTCCCTTCTAATTCTAAGTGCATGTGTATGTAATGTGTGTATCAGTTCAGAAAAGTTCTTTGATTCACAGTCCAATCTCACTTCTCACTCCTCCAAGTTCTCCGGTACCAGTCATTTCTTATAATATGCACAGAATTTAGCATTTATGAATTTCACCAGGCTTTGGTGCTTGAAAGGTAAATGTTTACTGTTCAGGATGGTTCTTGTCGGTTTTCAGAGAGAGATTTGTTGCTCGTTGGACACCCACAACTGATACCTTCTGATCAGCCATTCAGTGTCTTGCCGAAGAAACTTGCCCCATCAGGATTTTCCAGATGATAACCTCTTTCTCTCAGGTCACCACAGAGCACCTTTTTGTTTCCCTTATTTCAAGTGAAGCGTTAGACAGCCAGTCCTCTCCTATTGTATGGACCACAAGTTTGCCAGCTTGTCCTGTTCCAGTCCCACCTGCTGCTGCTGAACTGTAGAAATTCTCTCTGTCTGTCTGTCTCTCTGTCTGTCTATCTCTCTGTCTGTCTGTCTGTCTCTCTGTCTGTCTGTCTGTCTCTCTGTCTGTCTGTCTGTCTCTCTGACTGTCTGTCTGTCTCTCTGTCTCTGTCTCTGTCTCTCTGTCTCTGTCTCTCTGTCTCTGTCTCTCTGTCTCTGTCTCTCTGTCTCTGTCTGTCTGTCTGTCTGTCTGTCTGTCTGTCTCTCTCTCTCTCTCTCTTGCTCTCTCTCTCCCCTGATGATAACCTCTTTCTTTCAGGTCACCACAGAGTACCTTTTTGCTTCTCTTATTCCAAGTAAAGCATTACACAGCCAGCCCTATCCTCTTGCATGACCCACAAGAGCTTTGACCAGGCTGAACCAACCCATCTTTCAAATGGGGTTTCCACAAGCTTGTCAGCTTGTCCTGTTCCAGTCCCAGCTGCTGCTGAACTGTGGAACTGAATTCTCTCTGTCTGTCTCTGTCTGTCTCTGTCTGTCTCTGTCTGCCTCTGTCTGCCTCTGTCTGCCTCTGACTGCCTCTGTCTGTCTGCCTCTGTCTGTCTGCCTCTGTCTGTCTGCCTCTGTCTGTCTGTCTCTGTCTGTCTGTCTCTGTCTGTCTCTGTCTGTCTGTCTCTGTCTGTCTCTGTCTGTCTGTCTCTGTCTGTCTCTGTCTGTCTGTCTCTGTCTCTCTGTCTCTGTCTGTCTGTCTGTCTGTCTGTCTGTCTCTCTGTCTGTCTCTGTGTCTCTGTGTCTCTCTGTCTCTGTGTCTCTGTGTCTCTCTGTCTCTCTGTCTCTCTGTCTCTCTGTCTCTCTTAGAGAAAACCACATGACCTTCTTAGAACAGCCAACTACACTCAGACAGACTGTGGCTCCGGACCTAATCTTCTGAGTTCGTTCATCTGCTGCTTTCCAAAACAATAATCCATTACTCCACAGCATGTCCAATTAACACCTACTTGTGAAGTCCTTATAGGCATTCTTCAAAGTTTGTGCAAAGGCACCCAGAGCCTGAACTATTTGGCTTGAGCAGAGCTCTAGCATTTTAAATGGGATCTGTTTTGAAGTGTTTGTATCTGTGTGTGACCTGCACTAAAAAAAAAACCTCCACAATTTATCTCCTATAAAACATGTCTATATACTATACACAATATAACATAATCCAACACAACACCCAGTTAAAGAATGAATAAGAGGAATTAAATGTGCCCTTGAAAGGTATGTCCCTTCCCCTATTGTTAACAATAAATGTTCATCCAGAAATGTAAATACTTCTTCCCAGACTCAAAACAGGCAAAGACAATGACTCATTGGGGAAATAAAATTATCCGATTATACATCAACTCTGCAAGGGACCCTATTGTGGAAGATACTTTGAGTTCCAATCCTATTTTGTGTGGGATAAATTTTAAACCACAAAACTTCAGGCAGAAAATGAATATCACCTAGTCTGCACCAAGCTCGCAATTTAAATGCATGAGATCTGCTCCCATTAGAGTAATTTGGGCGATAGCGAATGTTGCCAAAGTAAACAAGGAGCAACTTGGATATTTTATTTCTTTTTGTGAATTTTCATGGCAGCCACTCCATGCCTGTGCTTTCTGCTGTGTTTCCACTGAATTGCATGTTTGTACTCAACCTATCTCGGCTGCACCATTTCATCAGATGCAAGGATCGACAATGAGATAGACAACAGACTCGCCAAGGCAAATAGCGCCTTTGGAAGACTACACAAAAGAGTTTGGAAAAACAACCAACTGAAAAACCTCACAAAGATAAGCGTATACAGAGCCGTTGTCATACCCACACTCCTGTTCGGCTCCGAATCATGGGTCCTCTACCGGCATCACCTACGGCTCCTAGAACGCTTCCACCAGCGTTGTCTCCACTCCATCCTCAACATTCATTGGAGCGCTTTCATCCCTAACATCGAAGTACTCGAGATGGCAGAGGTCGACAGCATCAAGTCCACGCTGCTGAAGATCCAGCTGCGCTGGGTGGGTCACGTCTCCAGAATGGAGGACCATCGCCTTCCCAAGATCGTGTTATATGGTGAGCTCTCCACTGACCACCGTGACAGAGGTGCACCAAAGAAAAGGTACAAGGACTCCCTAAAGAAATCTCTTGGTGCCTGCCACATTGACCACCGCCAGTGGGCTGATATCGCCTCAAACCGTGCATCTTGGCGCCTCACAGTTTGGCGGGCAGCAACCTCCTTTGAAGAAGACCGCAGAGCCCACCTCACTGACAAAAGGCAAAGGAGGAAAAACCCAACACCCAACCCCAACCAACCAATTTTGCCCTGCAACCGCTGCAACCGTGTCTGCCAGTCCCGCATCAGACTTGTCAGCCACAAACGAGCCTGCAGCTGACGTGGACATTTACCCCCTCCATAAATCTTCGTCCGCGAAGACAAGCCAAAGAAGAAAGACTCAACCTATTTCACTGGGGCAAACAACCAGCTTCTGAAGGAGCTCAGCAGGTCAGGCAGCGTCCATGGGCAGGAGTAAAACACAAAAGTCTTCAGACATCGTGATCATCTTCAGCTGGCGACTTCTTCTTCTACTCTCTGCATGAGGAAGTTCCCCTGAATGATCCCTCAAAAATGTTCTCCTTTCACCCTTACCCCATGTTCTCTAGACCTTGAAATAAAACATGGAAGTTCGCTGACGCCATGATGGAAGTATAATCAAAATCCCAGAGAAACTCAGCAGGTTAAACAGCATATTTCATATAGCCAAGGTGAAGGTGCATAACCCATGTTTCAGGATTCGGCCCTTCATCAGGGAATGAGCAAAATGTAGGCAGGCACCCGAACAAAATAGTGATGGGGAGGGGCAGGGGGTGGAGCACGGTCCCACAGCCAGGAGATAATAGGCGGAGAAGGGAGGGAGTGCAAATATTTCTACTTTCCTACTTCCCGTTCTCCCTCTCCTCCCCATCCCTCTGTCTTATTTCCTCCTGCTCTCCACTCTCAGAGACACCCCCCCACCTTCCCCATTTTTGTCTCGTGTGCCATCCCTTCCTTATCTATCTATTACATCCTGACTGTGGGCCTGTGCTTCTCTCCTTGCACCCTCACCCCACACCCTGCCAACCCTTAGCATTTTGTTCGGGTGCCTGCCTACATTTTGCAAATACCTTGATGAAGGGCTCAAGTCCAAAAAATTGGTTATGTATCTATATCTTTGCAATATAAAGTATGCTTTTTGACCTGCTGAGTCTTTCTAGCGTCGCATTTTAACAGCATCCATGGGTACAAATGGTCAGTGTGGTGATACAACCACTACACTGGCCGCACTCTCCTACCAGCCTACTGCAGGGGGCAACCACTGTACCTCCAGGTAGGGGACCTGGGAGGCTGGCCCCACCTGCGTGCTGTCAATCATCAGCCCGTATAAAGACTCGAGTCGGCTCCCCCTTTGGGAGTCAGTCAGTCAGGCACATGGAGCCAGGAAGGTACAGAGACCTTGTGTGTGTACAAGTCTAAAATGATTAAAGCCTGTTGTACAGTCTACAAACTTTGTGCCTGAATTCATCACACAGCAGAGCTCAGAATCAGTCAACATTTTGGCTTGGAAACCTTCATTGAGATGAACGTAAAAAGTGGGTGATATTATATATATGAAATGAGGGAAAGAACTGGGCAAAGGTCAAAAGGGGATAAAGCATTGGACAAAAGGTGGGAGAGGTTGAGAACCTTGTGGGGGTGGATTTAAGAACAAAATTAGGTGAAGCAGAACTGGAAACAATGGGATCATAAAGAGAGATGAGAAATTACAGGGGCTCTGGCAGATATATTTATGATGTCTTTAGCCACAGGTGATGTGCCAGAGGTTTGGAGGGTAGTGTTTTTGATTCTATTTGTTCATTTGGTGCCTATCCCTTTAAGAAGGTATTGTTTGTAGTGTTACCATAGTTTCTGTCATCATATATTATAATATCCGAGCGGACCGGAAGCTTGCTTTCGCATTCTTCAAAGAATTACGACTGAGATGTAAGCTTGAGATACTTTTCTTTGAACTCATCTTATTTCATCTTGTTTTGTTTACTTCGTTTCTATCTGTTTAAAGTTGAATATGATTATACAGCCTGCTTTGTTACTCCTCGTTATCAAAATCTCAGTGCAAAGTTATGCAAAATTTTTATTCGTTTTTAAATCAACAAATTAAAGCTAATTACATCTGCAACTACAAAGTTTGATTGATTGAATTAATAAGATAATCATTTGGAACATCGTCGCTTACGTTTCGTTGAAGAGGACACGTTTTGAAATTGGGTAACACTAGCACTTGGAAAGTGTCACCTATAGGTAGCACATGGTTTAAAAAAGGCTCCAAAAATAAACCAGGGAATTAGAGGCTGGTGAGCCTGATGTCAGTAGTGGGTAAATTATTGGAGGGTGTTCTGAGAGATCGGACAGCCAAGGGCTGATTAATGATAGTCAGCATGGCTTTGTGTGTGGTAGGTCGCATTTAATTAATCTTATAGTTGGTTTTTGATGAGGTTATGAAGCAAGGCATCGGTGAGGCCAAATTTGAAATATTGTGCAATTCTGGTCTGCAAATTATAGGAAGGATATCAATAAGGTAGATAGGGTGCAGAGAAGATTTACTAAAATGTTGCCTGGATTGGAGTTTCTGGAATACAGAGAAAGATTGAGAAGACTGGGTCTTTATTCATTGGAGCGTCGAAGGTTGAGGGGGGATTTGATTGAAGTATCTAAAATGTGAATAGGCTCTTTCCTTTGAGGGTAGGTGAGGTTGGAACGAGGGGTCTTAATAACATAACAATTACAGCACGGAAACAGGCCATTAGGCCCTTCTAGTTCGCACCGATCCAAACACTCCTTTCTAGTCCCACCTCCCTGCACAATGCCCATAACCCTCCATCTTCTTCTCATCCATATACCTGTCCAACCTTTTCTTAAATAATACAATTGACTCCGCCGCCACTATTTCTCCCGGAAGCTCATTCCACACGGCTACCACTCTCTGAGTAAAGAAGTTCCCCCTCATGTTACCTCTAAACCTCTGCCCCTTAATTCTTAACTCATGTCCTCTTGTTTTAATCTTTCCTCCTCTTAACGGAAATAGTCTATCCACATCCACTCTGTCTATCCCTTTCATAATCTTAAATACTTCTATCAAATCCCCTCTCAACCTTCTACGCTCCAAAGAATAAAGACCTAATCTGTCCAATCTCTCCCTATACTCCAGATGCTTAAATCCAGGTAACATTCTGGTAAACCTTCTCTGCACTCTCTCCACTCTGTTTATATCCTTCCTATAATTAGGCGACCAGAACTGCACACAGAACTCCAAATTAGGCCGCACCAATGTCTTCTACAATCTCAACATCACCTCCCAACTCCTATATTCCATGCAATGATTGATAAAGGCCAGCATACTAAAAGCCTTCTTCACCACCCTATTCACGTGAGTTTCTACCTTCAGGGAACGATGTACCGTTACTCCTAAATCTTTCTGCTCTTCTGTATTCCTCAATGCTCTCCCATTTACCACATATGTCCTATTCTGATTCTTCTTACCAAAATGAAGCACCTCACACTTATCAGCATTAAATTCCATCTGCCATTTTTCAGCCCACTTTTCTAAGCAGCCCAAATCCCTCTGCAATCCTTGAAAACCTTCTTCATTATCCACTATTCCACCTATCTTAGTATCGTCTGCATATTTACTAATCCAATTCACCACCCCATCATCTAGATCATTAATGTATATAACGAACAACAATGGACCCAATACAGATCCTTGAGGCACACCACTGGTCACCGGCCTCCAACCTGACAGACAATTATCCACTACCACTCTCTGGCCTCTCCCTTTCAGCCAATGTTCAATCCATTTGACTATCTCAAAATTTATACCTAAAGACTGCACCTTCCTAACTAACCTTCCATGTGGTACCTTATCGAAGGCCTTACTGAAGTCCATATAGACAACATCCACTGCGCTACCCTCATCCACATTCCTAGTCACCTCTTCAAAAAATTCAATCAGATTGGTCAAACATGACCTTCCTCCCACAAATCCATGTTGAGTGCTCCTGATCAGACCCTGTCTATCCAGATGTTTATAAGTACTATCTCTAAGAATTTTCTCCATTAATTTAGCTACCACAGACGTCAAACTTACAGGCCGATAGTTGCCAGGCTTCCTCTTTGAACCCTTTTTAAATAACGGAACCACATGCGCAATGCGCCAATCCTCCGGCACTATCCCCATATCTAATGACATTTGGAAAATTACCGCCAGAGCCTCTGCTATTTCCTCCTTCACTTCTCTCAATGTCCTGGGGAAGATCCCGTCTGGTCCCGGAGACTTATCCACCTTTATATTCTTCAAAAGCACTAAAACTACACCTTTTGTAATCTCTATATTCCCCATATTTACCCAATTTGCTTTTTTTATCTCACATCTCCCAATATCCTTCTCCTTAGTGAATACCGAAGAAAAGAAACTGTTCAATATCTCCCCCATTTCTCTAGGCTCCACACACAGTTTTCCGCTCTGATTTTCTAAGGGACCAATTTTGTCTCTAGCTTTCCTTTTACCATTAACATATTTGTAGAACTCTTTTGGATTAGTTTTCACCCTGCTTGCCATAGTTTCCTCGTACCTTCTTTTAGCTTTCCTAATTCCTCTCTTAAGATTCCTCTTACATTCAATGTATCTTTCAAACATCTCCTTAACTCCATGCTTCTTATATCTAATGTACGCTTCCCTTTTTCTTCGAACCAAGTTTCCAATATTCCTTGAAAACCACGCTCTCTCAAACCTTTTGCCCCTCCTTTTAACCTAACAGGAACATAAAGCTTTTGCACTCTCAAAATCTGATCTTTAAAAGACTTCCATCTCTCTACTACATCCTGCCCATAAAACAAATTGTCCCAGTGCACACCCTGCAAGTCCTTTCGCATCTCCTCAAATCTAGCTTTTCCCCAATCAAAAACCTCAATCCTTGGCCCTGACTTCTCTCTTTCCATAATGACATTGAAGCTGATGGCATTATGATCACTGGACCCGAAGTGCTTGCCAACACTAACCTCCGTCACTTGACCCATCCCATTTGCCAACAGTAGATCTAACACTGCTCCTTCTCTGGTCGGCACCTCTACATATTATTGTAAATAACTATCTTGCACACATTTCACAAACTCTAACCCATCCAGTCCTTTCACAGAATGTGTTTCCCAATCTATATGTGGAAAATTAAAATCTCCCATAATTACAACCCTGTGCTTATCACAAATATCTACTATCTCCCTACAGATTTGCTCCTCTAGGTCTCGGTCCCCTCCGGGTGGTCTATAATACACCCCTACAAGTGTAACCTCTCCTTTCCTACTCCTCAGTTCCACCCAAATAGCCTCCGTGGATGTGCCCTCTAATCTATCCTTCCTAGGCACCGCTGTAATATTTTCCCTGACAAGCAATGCAACCCCACCTCCTCTTGCCCCTCCGACTCTATCACACCTAAAGCAACGAAACCCAGGGATATTCAGTTGCCAATCACATCCCTCCTGCAACCATGTCTCACTAATCGCTACCACATCATACTTCCAAGTATCAATCCACACCTTCAGCTCATCCACCTTTTTTACAATACTCCTGGCATTAAAATATATGAATTTCAGAGATTTCCCAATTTTTAATCCCTGTTTTCCCTCATCTTTAATAACAACATTATTTACTTTACCTGCCAATTGCCCTTCATCTTCTTCCAGAGCATTTCCCTTCTCTATCACCTGCCCATCCATATTCAAATACTTACTACAAACTTTCTTTGTTTGCATTCTAACCTTCTCCTTACTGCTCTGTACTATTTTGTTCCCTCCCCCCAACCATTCTAGTTTAAAGGATCCTGAGTAGCCCTAGCAAATACCTCTGCCAGGATTCTGGTCCCCCTGGGATTTAAGTGTAACCCGTCCTTACTCTACAGGTCACATCTCCCCCAAAAAAGGTCCCAGTTATCCAGAAACTTAAAACCCTGCCCCTTACTCCACCCCTTCAGCCACGTGTTAATCCTCCACCTCATTCTATTTCTATTCACACTGTCACGTGGCACAGGGAGTAATCCAGAGATTACCCCCTTTGCGGTCCTTCTTTTTAACTCCCTACCTAACTGCCTGTACTCACTTTTTAGGACCTCTTCTCTAATTCTCCCAATGTCATTGGTACCTACATGTACCACGACCTCTGGCTCCTGTCCCTCCCACTTTAGGATATCCGGGACACGAGCAGCAACATCCCGGACCCTGGCACCAGGGAGGCAAACCACCATCCGGTTCTCCTTGCTGCGTCCGCAGAATCCCCTATCCGTCCTCTTAACTATGGAGTCTCCTACCACAATTGCCCTCCTCTTCCTTTCCCTCCCTTTCTGAGCTACAGGGGCCGACCTCGTGCCGGAGGCACAGCCACTGTCGCTCCCCCCAACCTTGATGTCCCCCTCAACAGTGCTCAAAGAGGCGTACTTATTGCTGAGGGTTACATTCACAGGGCTCCTCTCTGGCACCTTACGTTTTTTTGTCCCTCTCCTAACAGTTACCCACCTTTCATCCTCCTGTGGCCCTGGCGTGACCACCTGGCTGTAACTCCTCTGTTTCCCTAACCAGCCTGAGGTCATCGAGCTGCAGCTCTAGTTCCCTAACACGGTCCCTGACAATCTGCAGCTCGACACACCTAGTGCAGATATGGATATCCGGGAGTCTGGAAGACTCCAGGACCTCCCACATCTGGCACTCCCAACAACACACAGCCTTAACACTCATCCCTTACCCCAATGAAGTAGTAATAAAGACTATCTTAGCTTTCTCTCCGTTGGCAGGAAAAGTTTAGGAGTAACATGAGAGGAATCTTCTTCACTCAGAGACTGGTGGCTGAGTGGAATGACCTTCCGGAAGTGTTGGTTGCAGCAGGGTCAATTTTGTCATTTAAGAGAAGGTTGGATGAGTGCATGGATGTGAGGGGATAGGAGGGATTTGGACAGGGAGCAGGTTGGTGGGACTAGTGGTGTTCATGTAAATCGGTGCAGACTAGAGGGGCCAAGATGGCCTGTTTCCGTACTGAAATTGTTATATGGTTATAACTAAATGAAGGGAAGGCTGTGGATGCTGTCCACATAGACTTAATAAAGCCTTTGACAAGATCCTAAATGGGAGGTTAGTGTAGAAGGTTCAGAAACTAGGTATCCATAGAGAAACTGTAAATTGGTTTTAAAATTGGCTGAAATGAGAGAGGCTTCTCAAACTGGAGGCCTGTGATTAGTGGCGTGCCTCAGGGATCAGTCGTGGGAGGATTGTTGCTTGTGGTCGATATAAATGATCTAGATGACAATGTGGTTAATTGGATCAGCAAGTTTACAGATCACATTAAGATTGGCGATGCTCTGGATAGTGAGGAAGGGTTTCAAAGCTTGCAGAGGGATCTGGACCAACTGGAAAAATGGGACAGAAAATGCCAGATAGAATTTAATGCAGGGAAGTGTGAGGTGTTGCACACCAAGGAGCCCTGGCTCCTACGATCCCTCTGACATATCATAAGACCTGGATCTGCATTCCCTTGAACTTCACTTGCTCCTTTTCCAGTGAGGTTTAACGAGTTCTTTGGAAAATCTATTATTGTTCCACGTTGTAGTTAAACAACATATACACGCACGCTGAAGTATGTATCGGGATAACATCCAATCAGACAATCTGCTCATCGTGCACCTCCAACCCCCCAGGCAGAGTAGATCAGAATCAGATTTATGTCACGAACATATGTAACAAAATGTGTTTTGTGGCAGCAGGATTGTGCATTATTGGTGCAAAAATTGCCATAAAATTTCTTTAAAGGCACTACTAAAAATAAATAATTAGTGCAAAAGAAGATTTTTAAAAAAAGAGGTCGTTCGTTGTCCATTTCGAAATCTGTTGGCAGAGGGGAAGAAGGTGTTTTTGCTCCACTGGGAGTGTGTGTGTCTTCAGGCTCCAGCACCCCCTTCCTGATGTTATTAGTGAGGAAAGGGCATGGCCTGGGCAGTGAGGGTCTTTAATGATAGAGACTGCTTCCTTGACACACAGCCTTTTAAAGTTGTCCATAGTAGAGTGACTAGTGCCCATGTTAGCAATGGCTGAGTTTAGAATCCTCTAAAGTATTTCCCTGTCCTGTACATTAGCACCTGCATGCCAGGCAGTGATGCAACCAGTCCGAATGCTCGCCACAGTACACCTGTAGAAATTTGCAAGAATCTTTGGTGACACACCAAATCTTATCAACCCCCTAACAAAGTAGAGCCACAGGCAAGCCTACTTTGCGATTGCATCGACATAGAGGCCCCAGGATAGATCTTCAGCGATGTTGACACCCAGAAATTTGAAGCTCCTAACCCCTTGAACTGCTGTCTGATTTGTGTTCTCCTGAAGTCCATAATCAGAAGCTCCGATAGCTTAATGATTAGAGTACTGGTCTTGTAAACCAGGGGTCGTGAGCTTGTTCCTTGCTGTGGCCTCATTTCAGTGCGGGGCGCTGGACAAAATGGTGGCTTATGGTAGATAAAGTTAAAGAATTTTATTTATGCTACATCCTAAATGTAATATTACATGACAATAATGGAACCTTTACCTTGAGCTCCTTATTTTGCTAATGTTAAGTGCAAGGTTGCCATTGTGACATTACTCAACTGGCTGATCTATCTCACTCCTGAATACTTCATCATTTCCATCTGTGATTCTGCTGATGACGGTGTCGTTGCCAAATTTATAGATGTAGATTAATGGCATTTTAGAGCTATGAAACACGAAAGTCTGCAGGCGCTGTGATTGAAGTAAAAACACAAAAAATGCTGGAGGAACTTAGCAGGACTCGCAGACTGAAGAAAGCTGAGTTTCTCCAGCACTTTTGTATTTTTACCACATAGCTACATTCATTGGAGCGACTTCATCTCCAACATCAAAGTACTCGAGATGGCAGAGGCCGACAGCATCGAATCCACACTGCTGAAGATCAAACTGCGCTGGGTAGGTCACGTCTCCAGAATGGAGGACCATCGCCTTCCCAAGATTGTGTTATATGGCGAGCTCTCCACAGAGGTGTACCAAAGAAGAGGTACAAGGACTGCCTAAAGAAAGCTCTTGATGCCTGCCACATTGACCACTGCCAGTGGGCTGATATCACCTCAAACCATGCATCTTGGCACCTCACAGTTCGGCGGGCAGCGACCTCCTTTGAAGAAGACCGCAGAGCCCACCTCACTGACAAAAGACAAAGGAGGAAAAACCCAACACCCAACCCCAACCCACCAATTTTCCCTTGCAACCGCTGCAACCGTGTCTGCCTGTCCTGCATTGGACTTGTCAGCCACAAATGAGCCTGCAGCTGACGTGGACTTTACCCCTCCATAAATCTTCATCCGCGAAGCCAAGCCAAACCACACAGCACCGCATTTTTCTAACATCCATACCCAAGTGTCTATTACTACAGTGAGTGAACCTGGATACTCACAGCTCATCCTGGGAAAATTCAACAGCCACGTGGAAGGAGAGGGAACCCATCTCAGCTCGGGCTGCTCTGCTCCACTGACGATAGGAGGCTGCGTTTGCCGACTGCGAATGAGAAGCGAGCAGCAAGCTGAGGTGGAGTTGGTGCAATCCTTCAATTTGACTTAATCACGGGATTCTTCATGCACATCGTTGATTCCAGCCTGCAAGGATCAGTCACAAGTTGTCATCTCCCCAACACTGACCCCTCTGTATAAAACCACTAGAAATTGGCAGCCAACCAGAACATGAGCCCTCTGTTCCGACTTGAAAGTTAGGCTGGTTATCGAAGTTAGAAGGTGTTAGTGAATGGTTGCTTTTCAAATCGGCCTGTGACCAGTAGTGTGCCACAGGGATTGGTGATGGGCCCTTTATTGTTCACCACCCCTGTTAAATTTTGGAAGAGAATGCAAGTGGCCTGATTAGTAAGGTTGCAGCTTACAGCAAAATCATGGACAGTGAGGAAGAGTAGCGATCCAGGTAAGAATCCAGCATTGTCTGTAAGGAGTTTGTACACTCCCCACCCCCGAAAAGAGGTACAGGAGTATCAGAGCCAGTGTAGCGGTGGCTACACTGCTAACTGAAGAATCACACAACCAGATAGGTTGAATTCAGAGAGCAAAACTGCTCTATTGTAGGCTGCCTGGCTAGTCTTATACTCCCAGCCTGGACCTGGCTGAGAACCACGCTGGGGGGCCCCGACATCACCTGGGCCTCATGTGGGTCATCAAGCGAAGGCTTCTGAGCCCAGTGCCGAGGTCGGGAGGAAACCCCAGATGGCGCCATTTTGGCCGGCTGCCCCACCGCGTGCGTGCCAAACGGGGCTGGTTCACCTGCCTAATGGCGTACCGCCACACAGTACCCCCACCCCCCCCCCCCCCCCCAGAATGGGTGCCAATGTCCTTTTATGCTGGGTGGCCTCGCTTCTTGGGTTGGGCCACAACTACTGGCTTGGAGAGGTTGAGGTGGGCTAGCTTTAACCTGTCCACCGTAAACAGTGGATCCTGAACGCTGGATGACTTTGTACGGCCCTTCGTTGGTATTTATAGAGGTGCTGTGGATGGGCCCCGCCTGATAAAAACGTGCTCTGCGGAGTTCAGCTCACTGGGGACGTAAGAGACCCGTGTGCAGTTTCTGGGCAGTGGTGGGGGTGTGAAGGAGTCCAACTGGGCCCAGAGGTGGGGAAGTAGACAGTGCGGTGACTGCTGGTGGTTGTGAGGTGCATTGACGAACTCACTGGGTAGGGCTAACGGTTCACCATAGACCATGTGGTTGCCACCCTGGACCAGGCTCAGCTGATGATGCCTGTAGGTCTTCTTTGGGTGTTGAGCGGATGTCCAGGAGCATACAAGGCAGCTCATCCACCCAGTCGGGGCCGGTGAGGTGGGCCATCAGTGCCGACTTAAGGTGGCGGTGCAATCGCTCGACTATCCCATTGGCCTGTGGGTGATAGGCCTTGGTGTGATGTAATTCGATCCCCAGCCTGTTGGCGAGCTGTGCCCAGAGTGCACAGGTGAACTGGGCGCCCCGATCACTCGTGAGGTGGTTCAGGATGCCGAACCGGGCAACCCAATCGTTCAAAAGCGCTCGGGAGCAGGAGTCCATGGAGGCATCTGGCATTGGAATCACCTCGGGCCAATAAGTGGTGTGGTCTACCACTGTGAAAAGGTAACGGTTACCTTGGGAAACTGGTAAGGGTCCGACAATGTCCACATGTATATGGCTGAACTGTTCCCGGACGTGTTCAAAATCTTGTACGGGCACTCTGGTGTGCCTGTGAACCTTGGAAAGCTGGCAATGGGTGCAGGTTCTGACCCTGTCCGCAATCTGCTTCCAAAGCCCGTGCCAGACAAAACGTTCTGCCACCATACGGACTGTGGACCTGATGGAAGGGTGGGAAAGGTCATGGATATGGTGGAAGACTTGCCTGCACCACTGCTGGGGAACCACTGGATGCAGGGTGCCCATGGAGACATCGCACAGGATGGTGCCCTCACCGTGAGGGGTCAGGAGGTCCTGGAACCCACGTCTCCTCGTCGAACTTCTGGTCCTGGGCGAGCTGCTCGAAGTCGAGACCGGGTGTCGGTGCGCAAATGGCTGATCGTAAGAGTTTGTTGGTGACCACGTTGTCTTTCACCACCTTCTGCCGAATGTCAGTGGTGAATTCTGACATGAAGGAGAGGTGACGCTGTTGGGGGGCCAACCAGGGATCTCCTACCATAGCGAGCACCTGAGTGAGGGGTTTGTTGTCGGTAAAAATAGTGAAAGGCCTCCCCTCCAAGAAATAGTGGAAATGACGCACCGCCAGGTACATCCCCAGCAACTCATGATCGAAAGCGCTATAATTGCTCTCTGGCGGGCGAAGAAGTCGGCTAAGGAATGCCAGTGGTTTCAACTGTCCATTCACCTGCTGCTCCAAAACGGCGCCGACAGCTGTGGCAGAGGCATCGACGGAGAGCGCCATATGCAGGTCGGTGCATTGGTGGACGAGCAGGATAGCCTTCGCGAGGGCATCTTTTGTGGCTTCGAATGCCCTGCTGGCCTCAGAAGTCCAGGCGAGTGTCTTGTCTTTGGCAGCGATGAGGGCGAAAAGCGGCTGCATGATGCGCGTAGCACTTGGAATGAAGCGGTTATAGAAATTGACCATACCCACGAACTCCTATAGACCCTTGAGGTTGTCCGGGTGTGAGAACTCCCTGACTGCAGTGACCTTCGTAGCGTAGCTCCTTTGGCTGTGATGGTATGGCCCAGGACTCTTTCCAGAACTGACATTTGGCTGTATTGATCATTAGGCCAAAGTTGGCCAGTCGGGAGAAGAGGGTGCGCAGGTGAAACTTGTGTTGTGCCCGGTCCCTGCTGGTGACAAGGATGTCGTCCAGGTAAATGAATATGAAATTCAAATCTCTGCTCTCTGTCCATGAGGCACTGGAATGTCTGGGTGGCATTCTTGAGCCTGAACAGCATGCGTAGGAACTCGAACAAGCCGAAGGGGGTGATGATGGCCATTTTGCGTATGTCCTTGGGGTGCACCAGGATTTTATGATACCCGCACACCAGGTCAACCTTGGAGAATACCCTTGCACCATGCAAGTTGGCCATGAAGTCCTGGATGTGACGGATCAGGTGACAGTCAGGTACTGTCGCGTCGTTAAGCCATCGATAATCTTCACAGGGACGCCAGCCGACAGAGGCTTTTGGGACCAGGTGGAGTGGTGAGGCCCAAGGACTGTCAGAGTGTTGAATGATCCCCAGCTCCTGCAGATGCGAGAGCTCTTCCTTCGCTATCTGGAGGTTATGCGGGGGGAGCCAGCATGCCTTGGCATGAACCAGCAGGCCTTGGATGGGGATATAATGAAACACCCAGTGGTATGGTGAGGCAGTGGAGAACTGCAGCTTGAGGAGGGACGGGAACTCATCCAGGATACGCTGAAACTCATCCTTGGGTGTGCTGACCATGGCCATCTGCGGCTGCTCTGTGTGGGAGGCATTGAGGTGAATGGATTGGAAGGCATCTTGTAGGCATCTACCAGTTGCCTACCTTGAATGTCGACCAAGAGTCCACGGGCGAGGAGGAAGTCGACACCCAGGATGGCAGTTGGAAGGGACGAAATGGTGAACCTCCATGAGAAATTCTTCTGTCAGATCTGGAAGTGGACAGTCTTGTCTCCATACATTCGGATCTCCTTCAAATTGGCTGCATGGAGGGGAGATTCTGGGACTCAATGGCAGTGGCCGGGATGATGTTGATCTGGGCCCCAGTGTCGACAAGGAAGTGTTGGCCGCTGACTGAATCCCACAGGTAGAGAAGGCTGTGTTATCGGCCAGCCGCTGCAGCCATTAACAGCGGCCAGCCTGCTCATTACCCTGGAATGAGCAGGGCTGATGACACTTCCGAGCCTTGGCTCCCCAGCACTGGTGGAAGAAGCAGAGGCCTGAAGTGGATGGCTTGTTTCTGGCTATGCCACCACAGCGCAAGAGGAAGGCTTGACATGGTCATGCCCATGACTTGTAACCTGCTGGACTGCTGAGCCCCCCAGGAATCGTTTGAGCCATAGCTCCTGAGCCTTTTGAGCATCTTTCCTAGGGTCGACGAAGCTCTCCTGGGACAGTAATGGCCAGATGTCTTCAGGCAGATGGTCGAGGAAGATGTGCTCAAAGAGTGGGCAGTTGGTGTGATTGCCCATGACTGCAAGGATCTTGTCCATCAATTCGATTGGAGTTCTGTCCCCCAAGGCTTCAAGGTGCAGCATCTGAGTGGAATGCTGGCACCTGGAGAGGCCAAGGAAGCCGGTGAATACCTACCTGCTTGATGGTCCCGTACTTTCTTCCGTGGGTGGGTGCTGAACGAGGTGGAGCACTCGTTTGGTGGTGGTCTGGTCCAGGGTGGCGACCACATGGTAAAACTTGATTGAATCTGATGAAATCTGGCGGAGGTGAAACTAAGCCTCTGCATGGCTGAACCGGATCTCTGGCTCCTGAACCCAGAAGTCAGGAAGCTTGATGGCTCTAGCGTTAATCGAAGGGTCGTTTATGTCGGGTTCAAAGACGTTTGAACCTGTCGGGGTCACCAATTGTTGTGGCGGCTACACTGCTAACTGAAGAATCGCATAACCAGACGGGTTGAGTTCAATGAGCTAAACTGCTTTATTGCAGGCTGACTGGCTGGTCTTACAGTCCCAGCCTGGACTTGGCTGAGAACCGCACTGGGGGGGTCCCGACGTCACTGGGCCGTTACGTGGGTCGCCAAGCGTGGGCTTCTGAGCCCGGTGCCGAGGTCGGGAGGAAACCCCCATTTTGGCCATCTGCCCCACCACATGCGTGAGAAGTAGGGCCGGTTCGCCTGCCTAATGGTGTACTGCCACACCAGCATCTTTAGGCTGAGGAACAGCTTGTTCCCACAGGCAGCGTGAATGCTGAACAACCAAAGGATCTGCTCACACTAACCATCCAAGACTCTCATATTTACTGTAATGTTAGTGATCGTGGTTGCAAGGCAACTAGCAATGCCTTACTGTTTGATTAGACTTGGCTGCCACCAGGGGCTGACACAGGGCAGGAGACACACAGTATGCAGAGCTGTAATGGAGACTTGCAGCCTCATGGTGTTGTTCATATCAACTTTAAAGTAAAGAACCTTTTCCTTCATCCTAGTGTTGTCTTAAGAACTCACACACACGAACACAGGAAGAAACGTGTCAAAAGTGAGATGAAGGAAATATTTTCAAAGGTAAAATCTAAAGTCAGCAACTGATCAGTGAAGAGAAGCAAACACAGTGAAAAATGCAAGGACTATACCCACCAGTGAAACTTCAGTTGGCAGGTAATGTGGCTGAAAATTGGATTAGATTTAAATAGCATTTTGGATTGTATTTAGTGGCATTCAGAGCTAGCGGGAAAAGTGATAAAGTGAAATCGTCAGTTTTCTTACATGTCGTGGGTGATGAAGCCCTGGACATGTATAATAACTTCACATTTGCTGCTGAAGGAGACAAAATGAAACTGGAAAAAATAATGGAACAGTTTGAGGCATGCTGCATACCTAAACGTAACATGATGTTTGAGTGGCACAGATTTTTCACATGTGCACAGAAAATGGAAGAAAGTATTGACCAGTATGTGACTGCATTGAGAAATGAGCAAAACATGTGAATTTGGTGGTCTGACTGACACGCTGATAAAATACAGACTTGTGTGTGGTATTCCAGATAATATTCTAAGGGAAAGACTGCTAAGAGAGCAAAATCAAGACCTGGAAAAAGCCATAGCACTCTGTAGGGCGACAGAAACTATAAAATTGAAGGCAAAAGAGCTGTTCAGTGAAACTAGCTGCAATGTGGATGCAGTGAGCAAGAACAAACATAAACCATTTAATAAAAATGCCAAAGTGGAGAGGCGTGGCCAGTGAACAAAAATGAAAGGGACAATGGAAAGACATGTCGTTTATCCAACATCAACCAAAAAAATGTCCAGCTTATGTTAAAACATGCAATATGTGCAACAAAAACAACCATTATGCCCTTTGCTGTAGGAACCAAGTGCAACAAAGTAAGGTTCATGCAGTAGATGAAAGGGAGATAGAGGAATTCTATGTAGACGTTGTGATTGAAAACAAGAAAGAAAACAAAGACAGGATGTTGAGATTAAAAGTGAATAACATTTACATTTCATTTCAATTGGATACTGGAGCACAAATTAATGAAATATCAGAGACTAATTTTAAGAAGATTAGACCGAGACTAAAGGTGTATGGAATAAAAGTGAAGGTGACAGGATATTCAGGTACCGATATACCAGTGCAAGGAGAACGCATGGTCAAAGTGAAATACAAGGACAAAGAGCTAGCATTCATCATGGTACCAAAGGATGTACAGGACATACTAGGTTTAACAGCCTGTGAGAAACTGAACCTGGTAAAAAGATTCCACGTTGTGGAAAGCAAAGGAGAGAGTGTCTATGATGAACTCACGAAAGAGTACGATGACCTATTTCAGGGTCTAGGTTGCCTTCCAGGGGAACACACGATCAGAGTGGATAAACGTGTGCCACCAATAATACATCCATGCAGAAAAATTCCATTTGCACTTCAAAAGCAACTAAAAGCAGAATTGGACAGGATGGAAAGCCTGAACATGATTCAGAAGACAGATGAGCCAACAGATTGGGTGAGTTTACACATCGTTGTGGACAAAAAAGAATGGGAAGGTTAGAATTTGCTTGGATCCAAGAGATCTAAACAGAGAAATAAAGAGAGAACACATAATGGCTCAGTGCAGTTCTACTGCAAAAATATGATGATTGGTAACCCATTGCATGTGCATCATGGTCAATGGCAGATGCAGACAAGCGATATGCTCAAATTGAAAAGGATCACATACGCCCGTGAAAGATTTCATCAGTTGGTGTCAGGACAAGCAATCAGTGTAGAGACTGACCATAAGCCCTTGATTGCATTGTTCCAAAAGCCATTAAATTAATGTCCACTGAGTATACAAAGAATGATGGTTAGACTGCAACGCTATACATTGAATGTAACCTACACTCCAGATAAGTTGATGTACATAACAGACACCTTATTTAGAGGTGTTGATACGAGAAAGCCCGCAAACACCAAAATGGATGAAGATGTGAAGGCCCTCGTGGACATGATCCTAAGTGCACTGCCCATATCAGATGGAAAAATGGAGCGGATAAAGTCAGAGACAAACAAAGATGAAACTTCGAGAAAACTGAGAAAAAAACATCTTGGATGGATGGCCCAACATGAAGCAGGACTGCTCACCTGTCGTTGCAGAGTAGTGGTTGAAAACATCATCTACAAAGGAAGCAAAATCCTTATCCCAAAGTGTCTGAGAAAAGAGATGCTAAAAAGGATCCATGGAAGACATCTCAGAATCAAAAAAATGTAAGAAAAGAGCACGAGAGGTGATGTACTGGCCAAGAATCAACAATGATATAACAAATGAAGTGTCAAACTGTACAATATGCCGGAAATATCAAGCAAGCAATCCTGCAGAACCACTAAAGCCCCACCCCAGCTCCATATAGACCTCACCAGAAGGGAGGTGGTGACCTATTCGAATGTCAAGGGAAGGACTATCTTGTAGTCACAGACTATTACTCTCTATATCCAGAGGTGTTTAAACTGAACACCACCACTGCAGATGCTGTAATGCCAGGTATGAAAGTCAAATTTTCCAGACATTAATTGTAAATGAGGTCTTCACAGACAATGGACCCCAGCTTTGCAATTTGAAGTTCCAACAGTTAGCCAAAGAGTGGGACTTTGTACACATCTCATTTTGCACAGTCCAATGGTCTAGTGGAAACATCAGTACAGACAGTGAAAAGACTGATGTACAAGGTAAAAGATAGTGGAACAAATTTCTACCGGAGCATGGTAGTATACCGCACCACGCTGCTTGAGTGTGGTATGTCACCAGCACAACTCCTTATGGGATGTAGGCTTAAACTAAACCCACCCATTCAGGAGAACCTCCTAAAAACAAAAGAGGGGGAGAAAGTGAGGAATTTCAAAGAACAACAGAAAGAAAAGCAAAAGTATTACTTTGACAGAGGAACAAAAAACCTACTAGAACTCCATACTGGTGACCAAGTAAGGCTAAAAGACAAAACAAACTCATGGACTCAGAAGGGAACTATCCTTAGTGAAGTCTAACCAAGATCATACACCATTCAGATAGATGAAAGTGCTGTTCTGCGAAGAAATCATCGAGATCTTCAAATGGGACCAGCCACAGTCGATGGAAAGACGGATACTGTTGAACATCCTGAATGCACATCTGAGAAGACATCGTCTGAGGCAACAACTCAGATTCAAGGACAATCAATCAGGAGATCGTCAAGACACTTGAATCCTCCTAAGAGACTCATTGAGCAAATTTAAAGACTCCTGTTATAGAATGAAGTAGTGCTATCCGATTCCCTCTTCAAGTTTTAGTGTGTGTAAATGTGAAGACACAAAACAAGTTTGAAAAATGTTAACAATGTCGATAATAATGAAAATGTAAGTTCTTGGTGTTAAAGTTAAAATTAAAGAGTTATGGAAAGAAAACATGTTAGTTAAATAAGCTACTTTTGTTTTAAGAAAGGGAGATGTAATGAAAGCGATCGTGGTTGCAAGGCCCTACTGTGTGATTAGACCTGGCTGCCAGCATGGGGCGGACACACAATATGCAGAGCTGTAATGGAGACTTGCAGCCTCATGGCCTCATGTGCTGTTTATACAACAACTTTAAAGTAAAGAACATTTTCCTTCATCCATGTGTTGTCTTAAGAACTCACACACACGAATACAAGATGAAACATTTACTAAACAGTGTTTTTTATTTATTGTTACAAATGTATATTTGACCTATGTAATGTATTGTTTGTCTGTATTTGAGTTAAGACTGGTTGTGTGTCTGCCTATTTTGCACCGAGGTCCAAAGAATGTTGTTTCGTCAGGTTATAATTGTGCAATCAGGTGACAATAAACTTAAACTTAAAGAGTTAAAATAAAAGTTTGTTTGAGGTTGCAACTGGGAAAATAGACAAATGAATGACTGTTTGAATTTAATTCAGACAAGTGCAGTGATGAATTTTGGGAAATCAAATGATCTCAGGACGTTGGCAGTGAATGGCCGGGTCCCAGGTGGTGTTAATGGAACAGCAAGAACAGCAAAAAACTGTTCCCTGAAAGTGGAGACTCAGGTAGTGAAGAAATATTTTCTGGCCAAGTCATTGAGCCCTGGAATTGAGAAGTCATGTTACAGATGTACAAATCGTTAGCTAGGTTGGACATGGAGTATTAGATGCATTCCTGATCACCACACTGAAGGTCATTAAACTAGAGAGGATGCAGAAGAGAATCACAGGGATATTGCTGGGATTGGAAGGCTTAAGCCAGAGGGTTTGGAACGTTAGCCTGGAGTGAAGAAGGCTGAGGGATGATAAAATAATGAAGTACACAGATCAGGTGGATAGATGGTCTTTATCCTGAGGTGTGGGAGTCTAAAGTTGGAGGGCTTTGGTTTAAGATGAGAGGGGATCTGAGGGGCCAGTTTTCCACAGCAGATGGTTCATATATGGAGCTCACTGCAAAAGGAAGTGGTGGAGATGGGTACAATGACAAAATTTTAAAAGATTTTTCATGAATCTTTCTAACTGAACCAGGCACAATGTGACAAATAAACTTCGGTACCTGTAGCCCCTCCCCATAAGATCGCCTAATAAAGGCCGAGTGCCCTTGTCTCCTCCCTCTTATCTGCCTTGGACATGAGCCAGCAGCATGTAGAGGCATGTCTGGGTTTTCTGGTCAATAAAGCCTTTGACTCTTGCTTCGTGTCTACGAGAGGTCATTGATCATGCCACAATTTATTGATCAGAATTTTACAGTGCCATAGACAAGGTGATTAGATTGGAGAACCTGGAGATCGATCCAAAGGCCTCTGTAACATTTGATATGTGGCTACACTGAAAGCCTACATGAGGCGCCATGAAATCACAACTAATGATAATCGGTATGACCTGCTCTTCGCAGCTGTGGGCCACGGAGCATACCAATTAATTCGCGACAGCACTGAATACGAAGAGGCAATGGCCCTACTCTAACAGCAGTACGGAGCCCTGAGGAACATGATGCATGCACGCTTCCAGCTTGGCCCCTGACATCAGGGTCCGGGTGAGTCGGTCAATTATTTCACGAGGGAGCTGGGACGTGACTGCGGCAACCTACAAGGAGGTGCTCCTCCGTGACGGTCTAGTCACTGGATTCTACTCCTGTCAAATACGGGAACAACTCCTGGAGAAAGGCGATCGGTCCCTACAGGAAGTGGTGCAGAGGGCCTGAGCGATGGAGACTGTTCAAACTAACACGGAGGCCTACTCAGCGGGCCACGCGGCTACCAGATGGGGAGAATGGCCGGTGCCATCTTGGGTCTCAGGGCCCGACTGCCGCTGCCATTGCTGAGCACACGAGGTGCAACTACTGCGGCCAAAGCAAACACTCGTGAAAGTACTGCTTGGCCGGTAGGGTGACCTGCTCGAACTGCAGGAGGAAAGGATACTATTCCATGGTATGCCATTCTAAGCCCCTCTCTAGTAGTGCTGTTTGCAGACCATGACCCGCATCACCATCTTGGGCTGACCCACTTCATTATCACTTCTGGTTGTTGAAAACCAAACTTTTGGGCTAAGGGCACGATGACATGGAGGGACATCACCCTTGGCTTCCCTTCCAGATTCCACCGCATGCCATCCATGGGGGCAGCCATCTTCACTTTCTCCCAGGCAGCCATCTTGGCAGCAGCCAACCCAATGACGTGGCAGCAGCGATTCAGACAGAGAGCTGACGTTGGCTTCCATCGTGCTGGACCAGAGTGAACAACACCAGCTGGGATAATCAATGATGGACTTTGAGGCAAACAGCTACACAACTGGCTGCCTGTTTGACACGGGAAGCACCGAGAGCCTCATACACCCAGACATGGCTGAATGTTATTCCCTGACCGTCCACACCCAAGTGTAAGGTAGCACTAGCCCCAAATCCATTTCTGCTGAAATCCACAGGACCCTAACCATGGGGGTCACCAAATACAAGAACTCCAGACTGCTGGTGATGCCCCACGTCTGCGCTCCCATCATATTGGGACTGGATTTCCAGTGCCAGCTTAAGGGTTTGCTGATACAGTTTGACGGACCCAGCCACCCCCCCCTCCCCCACCTCACCGTCTGTAATAACCAATTCCTGGAGTTCCTTCCCCTACCCCTGAAGAGGCCCAATCACTCACCCGAATGCCGGGCCGGGCTCCCAACCTGCGGACTGGCCAACCTCCAGGTCCCGCTGCCTCTGCTGTTCCAAAACCTCACCCCGGACTGCAAACCTGTGGCTACTAAGAGCAGGCGATACATCCCCGAGGACAGGGAATTCGTTAAGATGGAGGTGGAGTGGCTGCTGGGGGAGGGCATAATAGAACCGAGTAACAGTCCTTGGAGGGCGCAGGTTGTGGTGGTGAAGAGTGGGGAGAAATACTGGATGGTGATAGACCACAGTCAGACCATCAACCAGTTCACCTTACTGGACGCCTACCATTTTCCCCGTATAGCTGAAATGATGAAAGAGATCGCCAAGTATAGGGTCTTCTCTACCAAAGACATCAAATCAGCAATACTAACTGCCATCTGTACATGCAGCCCCTCCCCTAATAAAGGCCGAGAGCCCTAGTCACCTCCTTCATACCTGTCTTGGTCATGAACCAGCCGCATGTAGAGGCACGTCTTGGTCTTCTGATCAATAAAGCCATTGACTTTTGCTTTGAGTCTGTGAGTGGTCACAGACAGCGGCCATGAAAAACTTCATCCCCTGGACAATGGTCTTGAGCTCTGGAGGCCCTCCAGTGCCACAATTACATTTGCTCCGTGACGACACTCTGGAATTACTCTACCAAACCTCTCCACCCACTTTATATCCCATGAGCAAAAGATGATGTTTAATTGGACTTTTCCTTCAGACATCATCCCCTGAGTCTGTGAGTGGTCACTGTCTAAGAGTCTCTTACTGCCCTATTGTTCCAGTAGTATCGACAGGAGGTGGTATCATATGAAAGCAACCTCTATCCTCAAGGACCCTCACCATCCAGGCCATGCCCTCTTCTCTCTGCTGCCATCAGGAAGGAGGGACAGGAGCCTGAAGATGAACACCCAGCACCACAAGGACAGCTTCTTCCCCTCCGCCATCAGATTCCTGAACGGACAATGAACCACGGACATTACCTCACTTTCTCTTCTTTTTGTACAGATGTATTGATTTTTAAATGCAATTTAGAGCAACTTTTGCACTAAACAACACATAAATTCTGATTCTTTGTTAGCTTGAGAGAAAGATACAGAGACAATACATTTGAAATCTGCCCAGATTCTTCAAAGCAAATGAAAATCATGGAATTTTGCTCTTGGGCTGTAAATGTGTTCTTTGTGCAGGAAGTGGTGATTATTCTCACAGATCCTCATTTCACAAGAAATTAAATAATATACTATTTAATTTGATTTTGACATGGAAGGTTTGCTTTGCTACTTTTACCAGAGGAAATCCACATGGGATGTGAAAGTCTCCAAGACTCTCTCAGCTTTGACAGTTGAAAACATAACAGGATGTCTTCCTGGAAATCAAAGCCGGCCCTGATGAACTACATCCTGATGTCTTGCTGTTATTTATTGCCACAAATTGTTAAGAAGTCTGATTATTTTAGCAGTGCTGGAGAGAGCTCCTGCAAAATTATCAGTTTAGATATACTTATCTTTGCTTCTCTCTGGAACGCACAAACTCGAGCTGGGATGGGGAGTCAGAGTTCGTCCCACTTTCTACCGGCTGTGCACCTGAACAGGAAGCTCCGCAGGCGGCCAAGGACAAGGCAACAAAACAATGTCTCAAGAACATGAGAAAGGGGAGCAGGAGCCTGCCATGTGGCCAGTCGAGCCTGCTCCCCCATTCCATGAGATCGTGGCTGATCTAATCATGGACTCGGCTCCACTAAATGGCTCTTCCCCTTATCCTTTAATCTCCTTCTCTGTCATCTCCCATTGCCACGTGAATTAAGATAAAGTTTGCCACCTCAAGATGGAGGCGCTTCTGGCCATCTTGTGCATGCAGACAATTCCCAGATAAATACATAGAACATTGCAGCACGGTCTGGGCCCTTCAGACCATAATGTTGTACATCCATTAGAATCCTTCCCTATCACCCACAACCCTCTATTATTCTTAAATCCATGTGCCGATCTGTCTTTTAAATGTCCCTGTTGTACCAACCTCCACCACCATCAATTCTAGGCACTACCACTCTCTGAATAAAATACTTACCTCTGACGTCTTCCCTAAATATTTCTCCACTCCCCTTAAACAAATTTCCTCTAGTCTTTGCTATTCTTACCTGGAGAAAAAGTGCTGGCTGTCTACCCTACCTATGCCTCTCACTCCTTCCTACCTCTGTTCACTCAACGTTCTTGGTTTGTAGCCCTGCAGTTCTTCTCCAGCCACCGTTGGTTTGAGTTCAACTTTATTATTATCAAACAATGCTCCAACTACAACTGGATGAAACAGTGACCTACAGTCTTCAGTGTAAAAATGTGCAAATGCACATTTGGACAAAGCACATATATTTACAAGCGACTTACACACAGTACATATATAAAAATAAATAAATATTGTTAAATAAATACTGTAGTCGCGAGGGCGTGTGTGAGTTCATAAGTCATTCAGCATTCTCACTGCCCATGGGAAAATGCTGTTTCTCAGCCTGGTGGTTCTGGCTCTTGATACATCTGAATCCCTTTCCTGTGGGTGTTAGGGGTCCTTAATGATCTTGTGGACTCCGAGGAACTTTGTGATCTCTGCTCCCTCTATTATGGAGTTATTGATTTCTTCCCGCAGGTAGAGAGTTCCAGAACTTGTGAGTGAAGTAATTTTTTTTTTGGTCAATTCCCCTCATTTGTTGCCTACTGACCCCACCTATAATTTCCTGCTGTGTAGAGAGAGAGAGAGAGAGGGAGGGAGAGAGAGAGAGAGAGAGAGAGAGAGAGAGAGAGAGAGAGAGAGAGAGAGAGAAGGAAAATCTGGCTCCCTTCCTGCACCTGGGTGTGAGTCTTGCAAAGGGTAGTGAGGCTTCAGATGTGCATTGACCTCAGGAATTTTCTCCAAGGTGCTGCCCCAAAGTTCTCTACCAGATTGTTTGTGTTGGGAGCAGAGCTTCACTGCTGTCAAAGGCTATAAAGATTTTTAAACGATCTGCACCACAATTAAACCAGGAGAATTCTAGACCAATGACAGAATAATCAGGGATCTGGACTTGTGGGAGGGAACGGATGACATGGAAATAAGTGGGGGAATACTCTTGATGACATCGGTCAGAGAGCTAGCATAGATTAAAGGGGCTAAATGGCCTCCAGTGACATGGAAAAATGTCAGATTATGTCTTATATAAGACATTGGTGAGGTCGAAATTTGGAGTATTGTGTGCAATTTTGGTCACCTGACTACTGGAAAGATAACGTTAAGATAGAAAGAGCGCAGAGAAGATTTACTAGGATGTTGCTGGGACTTCAGGAACGGAGTTACAGGGAAAGGTTAAACAAGTTAGGACGTTGTTTCCTGGAGCGAAGAAGAATGAAGGAAGATTTGATAATGATATTTAAAATTATGTGTGGGGTAGAGACAGAGTAAATGCAATCAGGGTGTTTCCACTGAGGTTAGGTGAGGTACAAACCAGAGGACATGGGTTAAGGGTGAGAAGGTGAGAAGTTTAAATGTAACATGAGGGGGAACATCTTCACAAAATGAGTGGTGGGAGTGGGGAGTGTGGAATGAGCCATCACCTGAAGTGGAGATCGTGGGCTCAATTTTAACATTTAAGATGAATTTTGACAGGTATATGGATGGGAGGTTTATGGAGGTGTAGAGACTGAGTGCAGGTCAATGGTACTAGCCAGAATAATAGTTTGGCACAGACTAGATGAGCCAAAAGACTTGTTTCTAAGCTGCAGCACTCTATGGTTCCTTGGTTCTATCTATCTGTTATTACATTATTGGTAACGCCAAGGTATTGTCCATCCAGAATTGCTCTCGGTACATATGGATTGTTGGTCCAACAAATGTTACTCTAAAGTTTCACTTCTGCCAGATTGTGCAGGGATAACAGATTCTTTTCCCTGAAGGACACTATTAAACCAGATGGGATTTAAACTAGTCACAATTCATGGTAATTTATTTATCCAGATTTTTTTTGAATTACAGATTTAATTTTCGCAGCGGCCATGAAAAACTTCATCCCCTGGACAACGGTCTTGAGCTCTGGAGGCCCTCCAGTGCCACAATTACATTTGCTCCGTGACGACACTCTGGAATTACTCTACCAAACCTCTCCACCCACTTTATATCCCATGAGCAAAAGATGATGTTTAATTGGACTTTTCCTTCAGACATCATCCCCTGAAATGTTGTGTTTATTCCTGCACAACCTGTTGCATTATATACAGGTTGACTTGCCTGGATAACAAAGTTTATCCACTGAATGACCATATCTTATGACCTGCAACCAGATTTCTGATTCATTATCAGAGTACATACATGATATCACATGCCACCCTGAGATTCTTTGAGATCCAAGACTCAGTGCCTCTCTGCCACTGGATCTTTGACTTCCTGACTATTAGACTGCAATCAGGGAAGATGTGTAACAACATCCCCTCCATGAACACATTCATCGCAGGTACTCCACAAGGATGTGTACCCAGCCCCCACTCTACTCTGTCCACACCCATGAGGGCACAGTTAAATACTGTTCCAATCTTCAAATTCACCGACAACACCACAGTAGCAGGCCAGGTATCAAATAAGGATGAGAGGTTGTAAGTCTAGTGACATGGTAACCAAGGTAACAACCTCTCCCTCAACATTAAATAAGGTGAAAGAGAAGGGCAGCACAGTTAGGGTGGCCGTTAGCTCAACGCATTTACAGCGCCAACAATCGGGACCGGGGTTCGAATCCTGCCCTGTCAGTAAGGAATTTGTATGTTCTTCCAGTGTCTGCATGGGTTTACCCCGGGGGCTCTGATTTCCTCCCACGGTTTAAAACATTCTGGGGGTGTAGGTTAATTGGGTGTAAATTGGGAGACGCAGACTCATGGGCTGAAACGGTCTGTTACCGTGCTGCGTGTCTAAATTTAAAATTTAAGATCGTCATTGACCTCAAGAGAAGGGTCAGACTTCACACTGCTATCCACATAAACGGTGCTGATGTTGCTTGAGGAATAAGTATCCCCAATGACCTGTCCTTGGACTGCACATTGAGTCAAAGTTTTCTATGAAGACTACGGAAGTTCGGCATGTCCCCCCTGTCCCCCAGCACATTCAATAGCAGACTTGGGTGAGTGTGTCATGGGGTGGGACAGGAGCTGCTCTGCCAAAGCAGAATGGAGCTGAGAACATCAGTAGGAAAAAAAATCCCTCGCCTCCATGGACTCCATCTACATCTCCTGTGGCCAGAGAAAGGCAGGTGACACCCAAGGATCCATCACACCCCGGAGATACTTCCTTCTCCCTCTTCCTATTGAGAAGATGGCTGAAAAGTATGAACGAACAGGCTTAAAAACATTTTCTTCCCTACAGGCATCAGGCTCCTGAATGAACCCCACAAGTGTTATCGCGCTGCCTTTGCTTAGTGTGATTGATCTTCCTTTTCATTGTAATCTTGAACACTGTAAATTCTGCTCTGTTCAAGGCTGTATAAATGTTTGAGATAACTTGTTAGCCTGCTCAGAGAAAAAACCTTTCTCACTGTGCTAGTCATGTAACCATATAACTGTTTAACAGTTTACAGTGCGGAAACAGGCCATATTGGCCTCTTCAAGTCTGCACCGGATCACTTGAGCAACTCCACTAGTTCCCCCCTCCCATTCTCCACACCCCTCACATCCGTGTACACATCCAACCTTCTCTTAAATGATGGAAAGGACCCTGCCGCAACTATCTCCTCTGGAAGATCATTCCATTCTGCCACCCTTCTCTGAGTGAAGAAGCCACCTCTAATACATCTCCTAAAGTTTTCCCCCCTTACACTTAACTTATTCCCTCTTGTTCCAACCTCCCCTGCCCTTAGGGGAAAAGGGCCTACTCACGTCTAGTCTATCGATTCCCTTCATAATTTTAAATACATCTATATAAACAAATAAAAGAACTGTTAACTGATAACAAATGTAAACAAACTGACTGTGCAATACAGAGAGAGCAAAAGAAAATCAATAATGTGGACAAGTAAGTCATTGATTGAGGAGTGCGATGGTAGAGGGGGAGCAGCTGTCCCTGAATCTGGTGGGTGCGAGTCTTGTGGCACCGACACCTCTTTCCTGATGGCAGCAGCAAGAACAGAGCATGTACTGGGTGGTGTGGGTCTCTGATGACTGCTGCTGCCCTCCGACGGCAGCGTTCCCTGTAGATGTACACAAATGAGTTGCTCTCTCAAAGAATTATCCCTGGCCTGTCCGGTCGAAAGGATTCCATTCATGCTCTGCCATTCTAAGATTCTTTGAGGGAATGAATAAAATATTGGATTGGCTAATGCCAGCCTTAAAGATCAAGTGAGAAAGAGTACAAACATTTCTTTCACCCCTCTCATTCGTCGTTGCTGCTTACAACCAGTCGGACATACCTGGACTAACCACGTGTGTTTACATTCCAAGAGTGGCCATGAATTTAAATACTGAGACTAGTGTGCTGGCACTAAAAAGGACTTGGATGAAATGGCAATTTGTGGTCATGGATGGCTGGTTGTATTCCTGAAATGAATAGCGGGAAGAGCGTTGGAGGAGGTAAGGAAAAATTGGCTGCCATTTTCTTTGGAGGCCCCCCTCCCAATCCTGAAACTGATTGCTTGCTCTCTGACGAATTGCCAAATGAAAGGCACATTCCTTGAACTTGCAAATGCTTCCACACAAAATGAATGCCTCCTTGCCAAACTAGCTTGCTCCCCCCACCACTCCACCCTCCAATGAGCTCTTGATTTTCCTTGTAGAAATTCCATATGCGCTGTCCTTGGATAGGGCTCCCTGCATTACAATCAGTACTGGCTGACTCATGCGAGACAGAGGTTCTCTTCTGACTCCCAAGTAGCTCTCACAGGGCACAAGACTGTTAGCAAAACTGCCAAGAACGCTTTTAGTTCGGTGCACCGTCCGGATGCCTTTTTTTCCTGGAGCGGCAGGGCTCTTCAGCTGGGTGACTTTATAGAGCAGAAGACTTCCCACAAGATAGCCACACCAGAACAAAAAAAGTTTGCACTGATTCAGTCTGTAGTAGTTGTTCAACAGCAGGAGCTTCACGTGCTGACAAAGGGAGAGGGTACTGTCCGCACTGTCCAAGGTAAGCTACTGTTCTGTCCTCTTTTCAAACTCCAGCTGCATTCCCCCCCCCCCCCAAAGTATTTACTTCATGGGGGACCTTATAATGTAAATAACATCCTGTGCATTGCTTCTTAATACCAGTTAACTTCCAAAGCAGCACAAGATTTAATTTTCCAAATGCATTAGTGGCAAATGATTTAAGTTGACATATTTGAATGCTTTTCAAGCATTTACACAGGAATTACAACTAAAATGAATACCAATATGGTTCAGACACAATAGATCACACTTCAGTGGTTGTAATGCAGAGGTTTGATCGTATGGGATTAGTTCCTGCCTTGCAGTGTATGGCCACACTACTGAAAGTTGAGCTTCTCCACTGAATATTTTATATTTAAAAATACAGAAAGTGTGTCGCTGATGTCACTAACTAATGGGTGAAAATGAGACAAAGCAGAGCTCCCATCTGAACATAACGAGAACGTTCTGTCTGTGTTTCTTGAAATCGTGCTGTTCTGATTACTTTTCAAGTTCATGCATAA
Source organism: Narcine bancroftii (assembly GCF_036971445.1). Taxonomy (NCBI): domain Eukaryota; kingdom Metazoa; phylum Chordata; class Chondrichthyes; order Torpediniformes; family Narcinidae; genus Narcine; species Narcine bancroftii. Next base: position 363,234,864 of record NC_091470.1, on the reverse strand, counting down.
GATCCAGCAGGGGAACGAAACTAAACTATTAAGTAAAAGGTCAGCCTGGATGTATTTAAAAGCAAAAGCTTGCTGCAGATTTATTTCATCTCTCTGAAAAGGGGTTCATCAGCTGAAAAAGCATTTTCAAGAAATGTTTCCGATCGAATTGCAAAGCATTGAAAATGACTGATCATCTGTGCGAAGACAATTAATCCATTCACTGCTACACACTAGTAGGTTTAGAACCATCGTACGTTACAGGCCCCTTTGGCCCTTCTCGTCTGGGCCGAACCCTTTTATTTGCATAGTCCCACTGACCTGCACCCACTCAATAGCCCTCCATACCTCTCTCATTCATGTACCTGTCCAAATTCTTCTTAAATGTTAAAATTGAGCCCACATGCACAACCTCAGCTGGCAGCTCATCCCATCACTCTCGGTGTGAAGAACTTCCCCCTCGTGTTTCCTCTAAACTTTCTCCTTTCACCCTTAACCCATGTCTTCTGGTTTGTATCTCACTGACCCTCTGTGGGAAAACCCTACCTACCTACATTTACTCGGTCTGTCCCCCTCATAATTTTGAATACCTCTATCAAATCTCCCCTCATTCTTCTACGCTCCAGAGATTAAAGTCCTAACCTGTTTAACCTTTCCCTGTAACTCAGTTCCTGAAGTCTGGCCAATATCCTAGGTTTGACAATGAGATGAGGAATTTCTTTCCCCAGAGGGTTGTGAATCTGTAGAATTTGTTGCCACGGATGGCTACAGAAACAAATTATTTGGTATATTTAAGATCGAGGTAGCAAGGTTCTTGATTAGGAAGGAAGTCAAAGGTTTTACCGGGCAAAGGCATGAACATTTGGCTGAAAAGAATAGTAAATAAGCCATGATGGCAGGGTGCTCTTTAACAAAAGTAACAAACTCTGCTTTATTCATTAACATTGCGTTAAACCTCCATCTATACAACGGACGTACTACCTCTGAACTTTCACAAGAAAAAAGTAATAATGAATGATCTGATATAACTCTACTTTTATATTCAGCTTGTAATACTCTACCTTGTAAATGTGCTGATACCAACAATAAATCAATTCTAGAAAACGAATCATGTTGTGAAGAGTAAAAAGAAAAATCTTTCTCTGTAGGATCAACTTTTCTCCAAATATACACCAAATTTAATTCTTTCATTAACGCATTAATTTGTGTTACCATCTTTGATTTCCTTATACTCTTTGGATTTCTGTCCAATAAGGGGTCCAGAACACAATTAAAATCACCACCAACTAAAATATTTTCATTAGTTTGAGTTAACAGTAAAAAAGCTTCTGAAATAAACCGCTCATCATCTATATTAAGGGCATAAAGATTCAGCAAAGATTTTACAATTCACTCTAAATACTCTGCCAGCATACCCCGCTGAAGATTCCAACTCAAATGGTAAGTTTTTATGAATCAAAATCGCTACTCCTCTTGCCTTAGAATTAAAAGAAGAAAAAACATGACCAACCCAATCCCTTTTCAATTTCAAATGTCCTTTTTCAGTCAGATGTGTTTCTTGTAAAAAAAAATGCCAATTTTCATTTTTTTTAATATAAGCCAATATTCTCTTTCTCTTAATTGGATTATTTAATCCCTGAACATTAAAAGTTGCCAAATTCAATTTAGACATCTTTTTAACTATGAATATATTTACACACTATAAAATAATGCTCCCCTCTATAATTCTTAAAAAAAAGAGATAAAAAGAAAAACGTCCCCCCCCCCTCAGAAAAGAAACAATTAAAAAAAAACACCCAAAGGTAGTAATACCCTAAAAAATCTGGGTGTTTTCAGTGTCATCCACCCCCCCCCCCAGCCAGATACATATTATTATTTAATTAAACACCGTCAGATATAGTCCATATATTCAACCCAATGATTCCAAACCCAACGACTTCAATATCAAGAAGACTTTGTGTCAACTCTTCTTTCTTTCCATTCCCATGTCCATTTCCATTTCCATTTCCCCTCCTCTTAGGAGACAACGGAGGAGAACGCCCATTTCTTCGCAATTCCAGCAAAGAATTAGTAAAAACCCAAACCATCGTGATCATTCTCAAAAAATTGAGATTGAAAGTTTGCATAAAAAACCTTCAAAATTGCAGGATAACGAAAAGCAAACTTGTAGCCCTTTCGCCACAAAACATCTTTAGCCGTATTAAATTCTCGTCGTCTTCTAATAACCTCTTGGCTCAAGTCGGCATAGAAAAAAACACTGTTATTTTGAACCATTAATGGAGACTGATTCTGCTGTGTGGTCTGTACTGCCATACGTAAAATCATTTCTCTGTCTTGGTATTTTAAACAACGAACCAAGACTGCCCTCAGTGTTTGTCCTGGAAGTGGTTTTCTCCTTAAAGCTCTATGAACCCGATCCAATTCCAAGCCTTCAGGAAAAAGCTCTTTACCCAGCACCTCTGAGATCCAATGCTTAAAATTTTTTATAGGATCGGAACCTTCAATGTCCTCTGGAAGACCAACTATTTTCACATTATTCCTTCGGCTTTGATTTTCCAACAAATCAACCTTCTTCAATAAGTGTCTTCTTTGAATCCCCCAATCTACAAAAGAATCTTCCACTTTTTCCATTTTTTCTCTTTTACGTTCCACCTGATTTTGACACTCAGAAAAGGCTGTTACAATTTTCTTAAAATTATCTTGCACAGTATCAACTGATTTTATACATCAGTCATTTCCTGTTTCATAGTTGACATTTCATTACACAAAGTATTCATTTTTATTTTCATCTCCATAAATCCTTGGTTCATCTGAATTGATATTTGTTTTGACATATTGTCCATTTGACAAGAAATCCCTTCCAAAACAGTGAACACAGAATCCATTCCAGATTCCACCACCACTTTTTGAGGTCTACCTTCTTTAACTACAGGCTCCTCCTCTTGGGCAAGTTCCAATAAGGTAAGTTCCCCTTTTTCCTCAGTCATCGTGAGTCCTTTGGCTGAACAGCTGCGGGTCTGACCTCTTCGGGATGCCGGCGTTCAGGCTTCCCCACAGCCCACACATTATCCAGCAACTCTCAGACCTGGGATCCCCACGCAAGCCAGGCAAAGCCGCCGGACGCACAGGAGCGTCCTCCGATGCTAAACTGCATGTCCTCGGGCCGCCCAGCAAAGTCACAGGTTCACAGGTCCCCTTGTCGGTCATGCCGCCCGCGTGCACTGCTTCATGTGAATGCGGGTCGGCAACGGCCGAAGTCACCAAAGTGTCAGTGCCATCTTGCAGAGGCAGGATCGGCGCCAAAGTCAGACTCGAATGGGCTGGAGTCCTCTGAGGCTTGGAGGCTCCCAATGACGATTCCTTGGATTCAGCTATGCAGGAAGGCCTCAGTTCTTCCACACTTTTGTATGGTAATTTTTTTCTGAAGTTGAGTTTTAGATATTTTTTACATTAGTTGCCATAATAAATCACTGTTATTTAAACAATTGTAAATATTATTTTTAACCACTTTTATGCTTTTTAAAACCGGGTATTTAGTAATCCAGCTGGGGAAAGGTGGAATACCCGCCTTTCTTCTACACCATCTTGCCACACCCCCCATGATGGCAGGGTGGACTTGATGGGCCAAATGGCCTAATTCAACTCCCATGTCTTATGGTCTCATGAGTGCTTATTATCCTGGACTGTCTGTAAGGAGTTTATAAATTCTCCCTGTGTCTGCATGGGTTTCCTCCAGGTAATGGCTTTGGTGGGAGCCATCTTGTATTTGCCATTGTACAAGCTAATAGTGTATGAGAGGACAAAGAATGGGGGCAGTGCTGACCAGTGGGGGTAGCGGCAGTGCTGACGGGGGGGGGGGAGGTGAGGGGGAAGGCTATGGTGGCAGCAGCGCTGACAGGTGGGGTGGTGCTAACTCAGTGGCGCCACCTTCAGGTGGCGCCCAGGGCATGTGCCATGCCTGGCATACCCTAGATACGCCCATGGGGTTAGAGTAGTACAGGGAGGTTCAATAGTCTGATGACCATTGGGGAACAACCTGATCTTAAACCTGGAGGTTTAAAATCTGTAGACACCGTGGTTGAAATAAATACACAAAATGCTGGAGAAACTCAGCAGTTCTATTTGGCCTGCTGAGCTTCTCCAGCATTTAGTGTTTTTACTTAGATTGTTTATGATGTTGCCTGCCTGCTTGAGATATGGGAAGCAGAGTTAGTAGATGGGTTAGTGTTTCACTATTACAGCTCTAGTGACCCGGATTCGAACCCGGCACTGTCTGTAAAGGGTTTGTACATTCTCTCCGCGACTGTGTGGGTTTTTCTGGAGTCCTCCAGTTTCCTCCCACCCTCCAATTCGTACAGGGTTTGTAGGCTAATTGGGGTATTTGAAAAGCATGGGCTTGTGGGCTGGAAGGGCATGTTACCATGCTTTATGTCTGAATTTTAAATCTGTGTCCTCAATGGTCACAAGGACAGTTCCTGCAATGCATGTGCCTAAGATTCTAAACACACTCATTTTTGATGGGATACAAGACACATCTACCAGTGCAGATGCACACCATGTAGAACATGCCCTGTTCAAGCTACAGATGGGAAAGAATTATAGGTGCTGCTGGACTCGCCCAGCCACCCCTTCACCATCAGTCTCCTCAACAACAAACTCAATCAGACTCATTTAAGACTCTTTCCTTTGCACCTTGTTGATGTTTTTCTCTCTCTCTCTGTATTGCACAGTCAATTTGTTTACATTTGATTGTTTACATGTGTACATTGAGTTCAGTTTTTTTTGCACTCACCCTCAGAAAAAAGAATTTCAGGTTTGTATGTGATGTATATGTTCTTATTATTGGTCATCCTTCTGTTTGAAGAAGACAGGTTGCTGTGAAGTTCATCTGTGGACATGAAGGTGACTTTGCAGCCCCAGTCTGGAAGGGCAGAGTCTAGCACAATGGGGGGACTGGAAGTCCGTTGTGGTAATAACTGTGGCTGCTGCTTCGTGACGCTGTTCACGGTTTTCCATCAGGTTTTGGCTGTGCCTGTCTTCAAAGCTGCTGTAGGCTTCATAGCACAGGGCTTGCCAACAGGATCGGTCAGCAGCCGCAGCTTCTAGTTCTCTTGGATGCCGCAGTAACGTAGGGTTTCCTTCACAGCATCTTTATAGCACTTGCGTGGACGACCTTGAAGTCTCCTTCCGGTCTTCAGTTCACTATAGAGCAGCTGGCAAGACACAGTGATCGTTCATTCCGACGACATGTCCCACAAACCACATTTGAGCTCTAATAATCAGGGAAACAATAATGGTGGACTTTGCGTGACCCAAGATCTCTAGATTGGAGATGGACTTGCCAATGAATGCCAAGGATGGAACGGAGGACGCGCATGTGGAATTGCTCCAGTTGTTTGATGTGACTCTCTGTGTCTTCTTTGGCTTGGCTTCGCGGACGAAGATTTATGGAGGGGTAATGTCCACGTCAGCTGCAGGCTCGTTTGTGGCTGCAAGTCCGTTGCGGGACAGGCAGACACGATTGCAGCGGTTGCAAGGGAAAATTGGTGGGTTGGGGTTGGGTGTTGGGTTTTTCCTCCTTTGCCTTTTGTCAGTGAGGTGGGCTCTGCGGTCTTCTTCAAAGGAGGTTGCTGCCCGCCGAACTGTGAGGCGCCAAGATGCACGGTTTGAGGCGATATCAGCCCACTGGCGGTGGTCAATGTGGCAGGCACCAAGAGATTTCTTTAAGCAGTCCTTGTACCTCTTCTTTGGTGCACCTCTGTCTTGGTGGCCAGTGGAGAGCTCGCCATAGAACACGATCTTGGGAAGGCGATGCTCCTCCATTCTGGAGACGTGACCTACCCAGCGCAATTGGATCTTCAGCAGCGTGGATTCGATGCTGTCGGCCTCTGCCATCTCGAGTACTTCGATGTTGGTGATGAAGTCGCTCCAATGAATGTTGAGGATGGAGCGGAAACAACGCTGGTGGAAGCGATTAGGAGCCGTAGGTGATGCCGGTAGAGGACCCATGATTCGGAGCCGAACAGGAGTGAGGGTATGACAACAGCTCTGTATACGCTAACCTTTGTGAGGTTTTTCAGTTGGTTGTTTTTCCAGACTCTTTTGTGTAGTCTAACAATAAATCTCAACATTGTATTGAGTCATTGAAGTTTGAAAATGCAGCATTAGATGAGACTGTTCCAACCAGTGTAATAGGTGGGATCTGGCAGGTTGCGAACAGTATGAAGCAGGTCTGAATGAAGGCAGAAAACTCGAGGAACAGAGGCTTTCTATGTTATGCCATGGAACAATTCAACTACTTCAAACTTTAATGTTGTAGCTTGATTTCAAAAAGGAGGAAGGGTTATAAATGAAGTAATTACACACCAGTTGGTTTAACTTCAACATAGAGCAAATTATTAAAATTGTACTCATTGGAATTTAGGAAAATGAGTGGGGGGAGGAATCTCATTGAAACTCACTGATCTCATTGATTTCATTAGGGCGGCACTGTTAGCCCAACGCCTCTACAGTGCCAGCATTTGGGACTGGTGTACAAATCCCATACTGTCTGTAAGGAGTTGGTATGTTCTCCCTGTATCTGTATGGGTTTTCCCCATGGGCTCTGGTTTCCTCCCACTGTTCAAAATGTACCAGGGGTGCAGGTTAATTGGGTGTAAATTGGGCGACAGGGACTCATCAGTCAAAATGGCCTGTTACTGTCCTATATAAATATAAATTGGAAACGTGAATGCTGAAAGGCATGGACACAGTATATACAAAGAGGTTGTTTCCACCCCTCCCCCCCACCCCATGGGGGAGAGTCTATGACAAGAGGGCACAACTTCTGGTTTGAAGGGCATCAACTTAGAACAGAGATGCAGAGGAACTTCTTCAGCCAGAGGGGGGTGAATCTTGGGATTTTGTTGCCACAGGCGATTGTGGAGGCCAGGTCATTGAGTGCATTTAAGACAGAGATTGATAGGGTTCCTGATTAGCCAGGGCATCAAAGATTATGGGGAGAAGGCTGGGCAGTGGCGCTGAGTGGGAAAATGGTTCAGCTCATGATTAAATGTCGGCGCAGACTCGATGAGCTGAACAGCGTATTTCTGCTCCTCTATATAATGGTGCTATGGGAGAGTATAAGCTTGGACTTAGAAAAAGACTACTGGCCGCCAGCCTGTCAACTTTCTACAGGAGCTTAATTAAGAATGTCCTGGCTTGCTGCATCACAGTATGGTACTGATGCTGTAGAGCATTGGATCGAAAGTCAATCCACAGGAATATAAGAGCAGCAGAGAGGATCTCTGTGGTCTTATTCTGACCCTCCCCCCCCACCCATCCCCTCACCCTCACCATTTAACAGGATCTACTGGAATCATTGTTTGAACTGAGCCCGAAAACTCATTGAGAACCTCTTTCGCCCCGCACACAGCATCTTCCAGCTACTCCCGTCAGGAAAGAGATACAGGAGTATCAGAGGGATACTCTTAAACAGGGGGAAGAGGAGGAGGGGGGGGAAGAGGAGGAGGGGGGGGAAGAGGAGGAGGGGGGGGAAGAGGAGGAGGGGGGGAAGAGGAGGAGGGGGGGGAAGAGGAGGAGGAGGGGGGGGAAGAGGAGGAGGGGGGGAAGAGGAGGAGGGGGGAAGAGGAGGAGGGGGGGAAGAGGAGGAGGGGGGGAAGAGGAGGAGGGGGGGAAGAGGAGGAGGGGGAGAAGAGGAGGAGGGGGGGAAGAGGAGGAGGGGGGGAAGAGGAGGAGGGGGGGAAGAGGAGGAGGGGGGAAGAGGAGGAGTGGGGGAAGAGGAGGAGGGGGGAAGAGGAGGAGGGGGGGAAGAGGAGGAGGGGGGGAAGAGGAGGAGGGGGGGAAGAGGAGGAGGGGGGGGAAGAGGAGGAGGGGGGGAAGAGGAGGAGGGGGGGAAGAGGAGGAGGGGGGGAAGAGGAGGAGGGGGAAGAGGAGGAGAGGGGGAAGAGGAGGAGGGGGGAAGAGGAGGAGGGGGGAAGAGGAGGAGGGGGGGAAGAGGAGGAGGGGGGGAAGAGGAGGAGGGGGGGAAGAGGAGGAGGGGGGGAAGAGGAGGAGGAGGGGGGGAAAGAGGAGGAGGGGATCAAGTATCCCATATGGTATGTTGCTTTTCTAGTACCAGTGTCCAAGTTATCTCAGATCAAGTTCACATTTTCAGGATGGAGGGTGAACAGCCACGTGTCATTGCCCATATAAGGATCGATGACATGGTAGGAAAGGTGAGGAGAGTTCAGGTAATTGGCACGAGGCTGAGGACAGAGCATCCAAGGTTGTGATCTTCGAATTGCTACCTGTGCCATGTGCCAGTGAGATTAGAAATAGGAGAATAATCCAGTTGGGTATATGGCTAAAGACCGTGCAGGTTCTGGATCATTGGGCTCTTTCCCAGGGACAATGGGACCTGTTCTGACAGGATGGTTTACATCTGAACTGGAGGGGGATTAATTGGCTTGCTGGATGATGTGCTATCTTCTCTGGTGAGTTTCCAGAACAGATGGAGGAGGGAAACTATGATGTGAAAATTGCATACAGCTTTAGAAGTTGATGGGTTACATGCAGTGGACATTTTCTGAAATGCATTTATTTAAATGAGAGGAGTACTTTATGAAAGGCAGGTGAGTTTAGAGCATGGATTAGCATGTGGAATTAGGACAGTGCAGCCATTAGTGAACCTTGGTTGCAGGAGGAGCAGGACTGGCAGCTCAATGTTTCAGGCTTCTGTTCCCTTAAATGTGATAGTTGGGGGGCAGGGGTGGGTTTGTTAAATAAGGGGGAAGTGGCATTGCTCGTCAGGGAAAATATCACAGCTGTGCTCAGACAGAAGATGCCTAAGGGCTGATCTTCTGAGGCTATATGGGTGGAGCTGAGGAACAGGAAAGGTAGGACCACACTTATGGTATTTTAACCCACCAATGGTCAACAAGAATTGGAGGAGCAAATCTCTAGAGATAGTGGTCAATTGCAGGAAACATAAGGTTGTGATAGTAGGGGATTTATATTTTCACTTATTGACTGAGAGCCCTATAATATAAAAGGGCTGGATGGCTTGGACGTCAAATGTGTTTAGGAAAGTTTTCTAAATAAATATATAGAGGTACCATCTAGAGTGAATGCAATATTGGATCTCTGGCCATTCCTTTCAGGGAATTTGGTAGGACCGGTGACAGGAATATTTGTAAGGAAACATTTTGATTCCAGTAATCATAGTTTAAAGTTAATTAAGGAGAATGATGGGTCAAGGCCTTGGGTTGAGATTCTAATTTGGAAAAGGATCTAGAATATGTGGATTGAGATAAATTGTTTTCAGGCAAGTATGAGGTCAAAGGTGGCATTTTGAGAGTACAAATTGGATTTGAAGGGATATTGGGGTTCTGGTTTGGAAGAAAAGGAATTCAACAAGAAAAGGCAACACAGAGCAAATGAGGTATGAGAGGAGCATACAAAATGCAAGAAAAACCTCACATAAATCAGGAAGGGAAGGTTAAAAGGAGACATGAGGTTGCTTTGGCAGTCAACGTGAAGGTAAATACTAAGGATTTCTGAGGGTATGTTAACAGCAAAAGGATAGTAAGGGATAAAATTCTTCCCCTTGAAGATCAGGGAGGTCAGCTTTGTATGGAGTAAAGAGATGAGGGACATCTTAAATGTTTTCATTAGTATTCATTTGGGAAATGGGCACAGTCATGGGAAGTAAGTAAAATACCAGTGAGGTCATGAAACCTATACAGATTACAGAGGAAATGCTTGCTGCATTAAAACAAACAGGGGTGGATAAATCCCCAGGGCCTGACAAGGTATTCCCTCAGACCTTAAGGGAGGCTAGTGTAGAAATTGCAGGGGTTCTGACAGAAATACTTAAAATGTCCTTAGCCATGGGTGTGGTGGTGGAGGATTGGAGGGGAGCTAAGGTTGTTCCATTTCTTATCAAAAAAGCTCCAGAAGTAACCCTGGAAATTGTAAGCTGTGGAGTCTGATGCTTGATGGGTAAATTATTGGAAGGTGTTCTAAGAGATTAGATATACAATTATTTGGAGAATCAGAAACTGATTAGGGACAGTCAACATGGTTTTGTATGTGGAGTTTTTTGGAAAGCTTACCTGGAGAGTTGACAAAGGAAAGACTGTGGATGTTGTCTACAAGGACTTTATTAAGGCCTCTGACAAAGTCCCACATGGAAGGTTAGTCAGGAAGGTTCAGACATTATGTATTCATAGAACAGTAGTGAACTGCATTCAACAATGGCTGGATGGGAGAAGCCAGAGAGTAGTGGTGGATGATTGCTTCTCAGACTGGAGGCCTGTGACTAGTAGTGTGCCCCAGGGATTGGTGCTGGGACCATTGTTGTTTGTCATCTATATCAATGAGCTGGATGATAATGTTAGATATTGGATCAGCAACTTTGCAGATGATGCTAAGATTGGAGGCATTATGGACAGTGAAGGTTTTCATAGCTTGCAGGGGAATCTGGACCAGTTGAAAAATGGGGAAAGAATTTAACACAGACAAGTGTGATGTGTTGCATTTTGAAAGGACATATCAAGAAAGGAGTTGCACAGTTAATAGGACACTGAGGTGTGCAGTAGAATCGAGGGATCTGGGAATACAGATGCATAATTACCTGAAAGTGGTGTCACAAGTGGATAGGGTTGTAAAGAGATCTTTTGGTATCTTGGCCTTTATAAATCAAAGTATAGGAGTTGGGATGTTATGGTACAGTTGTACAAAACATTGGTGAGGCCAAATTTAGAGTATTTTGTACAGTTTTGGTCACCAAACTACAGGAAAAATATCAATAAGATAGAAAGAGCAGAGAAGATTTATTAGGACGTTGGCAGGACTTCAGGGACTAAGTTACAGGGGAAGGTTAAACAGGTCAGGATTTTATTCCCTGGAGTATAGAAGAATGAGGGGAGATTTGATAGAGGTATTTAAAATTGAGGGAGATGGACAGTAAATGTAGGGAGGCTTTTTCCACTGAGGGTAGGTGAGTTACAAATCAGAGGACATGGTTTAAGGGTGAAAGAGGAAAAGTTTAGGAGGATCTTGATGGGGACCCTCTTCACACAGAATGGTGGGGGTGTGGAACAAGCCTCCAGTTGAGGTGGTGAATGCTGGCTCAATTTTAACATTTAAGTATTTGGACAGGTATATGGATGGGAGAGGTATGGACTGGATGCAGGTCAAATGTTCAAAATAAATGTACAACACAGACTAGAAGGGCCGAAGGGACTGGTTTCTGTGCTGTGGAGTTCTATGGTTCTAATAGGTGTTCCTCATCAATCTCCCCTACTCAGCTTTTACCATTTCACTCAGCTATCCCTCCTTGGATCACTTCTGGGCTTTTATCTTTTCCACTCTCCCATCTGTATCCACCTCTTCAACCATGGTGCCTGCAGAGTTGTTTTACTTCCACCTCTTACCTGTTAGCCAATGGTCCTCCTACTGCTCCTCTTTTCGCCATCCCCCCAACCTTTTAATGGCTTTTTTTTGTTGCTTGTCCCTGACGAAGAGCCCAGGTCTGAGATGTGGGTCACCCCTTGCGTCCTATGCACGCTGCGTGATGAGCTGAGTTTCTCCAGCATTTTGTGCCTTGTATGCAACCCCAGTGACTGCAGGCTTCCCTGTTTGACACAATTATTGGGAATATGGAGAGAATAAAAGTGGGATGGTATAGGGGTGGAGAGGGTACTTGGTGGAAGTGCAGACCAAGTGGTCAGTGCTTTCTATTTCCATGCTGTCTGAATCTATGAATGAAAAGCTTATGTTTCTGCAACAGCTTTGAGTCCATGTCTTAAATGCTCTACAGTAAGTGAAGTCTTTTGTGGTGTTCCAGCTGTTCTACATCGGGAAACATGACCACCAATTAGCTCTCATAAAATGTCAGATTTCAGATTTATTCTCAGAGTACATGCATGACATCACGTACAACCCGACCATTTGCTTTCCTCTGGGCAAGATAGAATTACCACTTATTGGTAGTGCAAAAGCTACTCAATGTACACATATAAACAAATAAATATAAACAAACTGACTCTACAGTACAGAGGTAAAAAAAAAACTGCAAAAGAGCACCTAATTGAGTTTATCATTGAGGAGCCTGACAATGGAGGGTGCCAGCTGTTCCTGAACCTGGTGGTATGAGTTTTGCGGCATCGACTCCTGTTTCCCGATGGAAGCAGTGGGAACAGAGTGTTTGCTGGGTGGTGTGGATCCTTATGGTGTCAGCATGTTTTCCACCACACCTCGGTAGAAATTTGCCAGGGTCTCTGAGGTCGTAGCAAACTCCCAAAGAAGTAGAGGTGTTGATGTGCATGAGTTAGGTATAGCAGGGGAGCAGGCCCTTCAGTCCACTCAACCATGCTGACTGAGTTATCGACCTAATCCAGTCCCACTTGACTGCATGCAGCCCATATCCCTCCAGAATGTTTCCATCCGTGTACCTGTCTAAATGTCTTTGAAAAGTCGTAACTTTAAATGGGCTGCGTGGTTTACCATAGCGGTTAGTACAACACTGTTTCAGTGCCAGTGGACCAGAGTTCAAATCCGCCACTGTTTGTACGGAGTCTGTACGTTCTCCCCGTGATCGCTTGGGTTTCCTGGTGTGCCTCTGTTCCAAAGGCATATAGGGGTTAGACAGTAATTTATACTCTAGGGTGCAAGCTCATGGGCTGGTGGAGCCAATTTCCATGCTGTACCTTTAACTTAATTTTGTTTTAAATTGTACCTGCCATTTCCATGAATTACACAGGTTTAAGAGGTCCCTTTTTAAAACTTTGGTCACCTTAAATCTATACCTCCAGTTTTGGATTCACTAACCCCATTTAAAAAAAAACTGACCATTTTTCTTATCTATGGTCTTCACGACAACCCCCCCCCCCCCCCACAGCCTTTTTCTCCAGCAGAAAAGGCCCATCCTATCCCATTGCTCCAGATAACTAAATTATTTTGCTCCTGGTAACATCCATTTATACCAGTGGTTTTCAAACTTTTGTTTTCACTCACCACCTTAAGTCTTCCCTATGCTATATGTGCTCTGGGATTGCTTGAGGTGTGCAAGTGGAAAGGAAAAGTTTGAAACCCACTGATTTTAAAGCTTGTCCTCCTTTTCTAGCTTAACATCAGTCCTCCTGTAGTTGGGTTAACACCGGTGGAAAATACGCTGCATTCTCATTGACTTTATTGTCACAAAGATGTCGTGAGAGGTTGCTTTGCGAGCAGACCATAAGATGTCTCGTATGTAGTACAGATAAGATGCAGTACAAAAGTTTGAAGGTGTGGAGTTGTAGAGGGTTTAGTTGGTATGGAGCAAAGGTTACTATTCAGGGGATCATTCTGTCATCTGATAATGGCAGGAAATAAACTGTTCTTGAATCTGGTGATACATGATTGTACACCTGTGAATCCTCTTACTGATGGGGAAGTTGGGGGGAAGGGGTGGGTGTTGAAGAGTGTATCGAGGGTATGGGTCTCTACTTTTGCAAGGGAATGGTAGCTGGAGTTGGGGGGGGGGTGATGGTAGTGGGATGACGACCTGATCCACATTCTCAATCTTCTAGTTTATTGCGGTCTTGGATGGAGCAGTTCCCACCCCATGCAATGATGCACCCTGACAGGATGCTTTCAATAGTGCAACACGCCAAGTTTCCTTAGGATTTCGAGGAAGTAGATACCCTATGTGCTTGGCTGTTGCATTGACATGGGAGAACCAGGATTGATCTTTGGAGATGTTTACTTCTGCAAATATAACATAATTCACTACTCCTGTATTCGGACTCACTGCTAAAGGCAACCATGGCAATAGCTGCCTTCACCACACTGTCCACCTAATCCCACTTTCAATGAACTATGTACCTGCAACCTTTAGTCCCTCTTTTCTACAACACTTTCCAGTGCCCTATATTTATTGAGTAAATCCTGCCTTGATTTGCAACACTTCACACTACTTTGAATTAACTTGATTCTTTCAGTCTTTGCTCCACTTTCCCTGCTGATCTAGTCTAAAATGATCAGTGAAGTTAATTGAGGGGAAAATACTGGACATGACAATCTGTCCTACTGTTCTTCAAGAACAGGAGATGGGCCCTCTGAATCTCGAGGGAGAAAGGGAAGCTCTTGCATTAACCTCTGAGTCACAAGCTATAATCTGCAGCTTCCTTCAGTAGGACACCATCAGCCTAGACATTTGTAGTTCATGGAGAAAGATCCAAGGGCCACAGCCACAAGGTGAACGAGGACACTCAGATTTGCGGTCTAGTCCCAGGGGGATGCACGTAGTCAGATATTCAGGAATGCTCAAAGACCATTATCTCAATGGAAAAACTAACTTTGGTCTGCCCGAAACATATTGGCCTTTCAGCCCAAGGGCATGCCTGTGCGGAAATGCTGTTGACTGGCCCGTTCCAGGCTGCGGGGTATATGCTGCGGGTCGCACTGAAGCTTGGCGGAGACTATGTGAGAGCACTGTGGGAAGATTCACAGACTGGAGACCTTCAATTACCAGACATTGAAGGGTTGAGAATGAGAAGCCCCTCAAACAATGGAGGGGACAAGGCACCACAATGCCAGGAATGGTGTAAATAGAGTGAGCTTGCAACAATGAAAGATGGAAATGTATGGATACGAAACTTAGTGTGCAAAGATGCTTTGGTTTTCTATTTGTAAATAATTTATTATGAATAAATTCTATTTTTCCTTATAGTCAGTGCTCAGAAATGGACCTTGAATGGCCATATAACATATTTACTCAAGGCTGAGTTCCATTTGCCCAGCTGCAACTGACATTGTTGAGGAAACATCTTGTCAGAATGCTGCAGTATATTTAAGTGTTGCATTTAATAGGAATTGTATACGATTCACTTCTTATTAAAGTCTGATGGAATATGATACTTTTCCTCCAAGGTTTTATGAAACCTTTGAAATCACTCACTTGACATTGAGCTGCAGAACTAAGAACATCAATGGATGAAAATTCATACCCCTTCATTGTGACTTTTATCACATGTTGGCTGAATGAACACAAATCCAGGCAAACTTGAGATCTTGACAGTATCCAGAACAAAGCAACTTCTTTGATTGACAAACCATGAACACACAGTAGCCCCTTTTCCACTGGCATCCCAGTTAATTGGCCATGCAGCATTCTGGGATAGGAAGCCATTTTGTACTGCTTCCTCTGGGCCAACTGTAACTCGGCCATTGGCTGCTTTTCCACCGAACACACTCGGGGGGGGGGGGGGGTGGCGGGGGGAGAATCGAAGTGTTCAACCTTCAAGTGGAAATGGGTGATTTTTCTCCTGTCCATTTTCCACTGGTTTAATCGGCATGCCAGCATTGGCCAACGCCGGGGATATGAGTAGGGGTAGAGGCCATAAATCCCGGGCGTGAAATGAGGTCATTTGACGCCGGCATACTAACGTTTTTTTTTCCCACTGAACACTGTCCCAGTTAATTCCTGGGACAATGTGCCAGTGGAAAATGGGTTAATGATTGGAGTGTGTATCATCTAGAAAAAGCAAAATAATTAAAAGTGCCTTTTGCTCAGGTGAGCTCTTTGTGAGGAAGTTGCTAAATATAAGAATTATAAAAACACAGGGAAAACGGGCCCTTTGGCCCTTCTAGTCTGTGCCAAACTATTTTTCTGCCCAGTCCCACTGACGTGCACACATCCCATACCTCTCCCACCAAGGTCCCCAGCCAAATTTTTCTTAAATGTTAAAAGTGAACCTGCATTCAGCACCACAGGGGGCAGCTCATTCTACTCTCCCACCACGCCCTGGAGGGAGGAGTATACTTGAAAGAGAGTGGACAGCACAACACTGTTACAGCGCCAGTGACCCAGGTTTCAATCTGCCACTGTCTGCGGAGATTTTGTACCTTCTCCGCTTTACTTTGAGGCTTCCCTCTGGGTGCTCCGGTTTCTTCCTGCGTTCCAAATGCGCGTGGAGTTAACCGGTCACATGGAGGTATTTTGGTGGCACGGGCTTGTGGGCTGGAAGGTCTCTTACCAAGCTGTATGGCTCTATTAAATTAACAGAGAGTCTACTTCAAATGGAAGATTGAATAGAAATATTAGCTGTTAATGGTGAACCCAATATATCAAGGGAAACTTGACTCAAAAACAATTTAAATCAGAAAAATGCAAGTGATTGGGCAATGTTGAACAGCTTATTTTTTTTAATGGTTTTGCCTAATATTTCAAAAATTTGCTTAGTTGTCCATAAAGTAGCACTGTGGAGATCAACTTGCCTTGAATAAAACTGTCTTTAATAATATATTACTTTCATTCTGGACAAAAATAATGAGTGCCATTAACTCACGGCAACGCCATCAAGTTCAACGTTTGAATAAATTTAAGACATAATCACTTACATAAAAACTGAAATGCAATTTTTGTTCCACATAAACTCGAGGACTTGACCAGAATTAATTTTTGGCTCAATTCTTTATTTCTACCACAAACTGACATATAAAATGAATACTTTATGACCAGATTTTGTTTGTGACTTCTGGATAAACACATTAATGGTGCCACTGAGAACACTATATTCTATTCCATATTTGCTCACTTAGCTGATCTTGGCTGATTTGTGTGGCTCTAGTTAAATCATGAACAGTCAAATTTACTTCTCTTTCAGTGTTGCTCGTAGTATCCCGAATCCAAATTTGCATGGAGACACAGTTTCCCTCCGTATCTGACCCTGTCATTATCCACCCATCACTCTCCTGCATTGTCCCCCATCTCCATCACTTCTGCTCCCCAACCTGGCTCCACCTTGCCCATCGGTCCATCACCTCTTCTCACCTTCCGACTTCTCCTCACCTCTGTTTAATGCACTTTCTCCTCCCTCTGCTTTCTCAGTCTTGAAGCAGGGTCTTGACCTGAAACACCACAGCAGTCTATTTACTTCCATGGATGCTGCCTGACCTGTAGGCATCCTTCCGAATCTCAAACTGGTCGTGGTGTATCCAATGCACCTGTATACACTGAACCAGTGCATGCCCCCTAAATGAGGCAACATCCTTGTAAATCTCCTCTGCTCCCTTTTCTATGGCTTCCAAATCCTTCCAATAGTGCCCAGGGTAAAATCCTCCTGCATTAGAGGTGAGGGAAAGGAAGCTTAAGGGAGAAGTGCGAGTCAAATGTTTTGAGCAGAGAGTGGTACAGGCTGCCAGGATTGCTGGTGGAAGCAGATACAATAGTAATATTTAAGTGGGCTTTAGCTAGACACATGAATATGAAGGGGATCAGGGGATATATGTGCCATGTGCAAGCAGCAGAGTTTTAATTTGATGAAGGTATCATGTTCAGGACAGATATTGTGGGCCAAAGGGCCTTTACCCGTGCTTTACTGTTCTACCTCCTATCACCTTCTTAGCAGATTCCTGCATCACCGCCCTTCGTTTCCACTAATCATCCTTTTTCGGATCATCCCTAATCTTACCCTGTATGATTCAAGATTTTTGTTATTGTCATATAATAAAACAGAAAATTTCCTTCAGTCTTCCACAAGGCAGACAAAAATTCACCATCAGCAGAAATTGCCAGACAGCAAAAGGGAATCCCTTCAGGGACGCTGAGCCCCAGCACTCCTGCAGTCACACAGATTCCAGTCCAAACCATCGGCACGATCAAGAAGCCCTCAACACCCTCTCGCATCCAGGTTCCGATACCTGTCTCAAGCCAATCTCCAGTAGTCTGCAGCCCGGTGCGAGACTCTTGACCCCTGTCAAGCAACAGCTTCCATCTCCCCATCTGTCCATCATCCTTTGCCCCTCTCCGGTTGACCATTCCCTACTGACCCCTGTCCAACCCCTCCCGCCCTGTCCTCTGCATCTTGATGAGGGGTTCCAGCTTGTCGACTGTTCTTTTTTTCGCACTGATGCTGCTCGACCTGCTAAGTTCCTCCAACGAAGTGTTTTTGCCGGGGCGCGATTCCACAGTTGGAAGTTCGGATGGGTGGGTGGCCGGGGCGAGGAGCTGTGGTTGGAAGCTTAGGTGGGCGGGTGGCCAAAACATCAGGAGCTCAGAAGGGCAGGTGGCAGGGCTGAGAATGCACTCTTTGTGTGTCAGAAACTCGGATGGGTGGACTGTCAGGGCCAAAAATTGGGAAGGGGTGGTCGACGTTTACGCAGGTCATGTAAAAACATTCTATTTTTGGCCCAAAAATAAGGTGGGGTTGACTATACATGGGATTGATGATTGCATGAGTATAAATGGTTCTCTCTTATACAGTCAGAGGGTCGTAGAGCATGGAAACCAACCCTTTGGCCCACCATCCCTGTGCTATCCATCAAGTGCCTTTCTGTGCTGAAGTCCTTCATAATTTACGTGTGACCCAGATGGGGATGGATTTGCCATTTGTTGCGGTGCCACAGGCACCTTCTGGCAGGTGGGAAAGAGGACATTTTCACCTGCCTTCTCTCACCCCACCACAGCAATCAGGACTGGGTGGAGGAGAGCTGAGGGAGGCTGGCAAATGGCTGCCCTTCCCATCCCTGCTTCTCTTCCCTTCACAGCTGCTCCGGTGATCATCTTCCACACACTGTCGGTGCTCTCTTTCAATTGATGAACTGTTCAGTTCACAAGAATAACGCCCCCGCACCTCCCCCCCCCCCCCCACCCATCTTCACCACATTTTACAGAAGCATATTGGCTGTTTCACTGTGTGGAGACTGCAGCTGCAATGCATCAGAACAGAAGTCAATATAGAGATCATCAAAATGTCCAGGCAGATCACTGGGGTCTCCCCTTCCTCTATTGACAACATTTACCCGGTATCTTTGACCAAATGCCATCAAGGTGAGGTTAAAAAGCATCAAAATCAGGACTGCCAGGCTGGGAAATAGCTTCTTCTCATAGGCTGTGAAATCGATGAACAGTGTCCTGTAACCGAGCAAGTCATCCCAAACTATTTATTTTAAATTACATCTTCATTTGTTTGTGACTCATACGTGCTGGATATTGTGTCTACGTGTATGTGCATTGTTTGGAGAAACACTGTTTCTCCATAGTACGATGAGGCTCCATTCCGGCGCTCCCATTGAAAGTTGAAAAAATGTACTGGTAAAAGAACACAGCACCTACCATTTTTTAGGATTAAATGTTGAATACACCATGTTGAATACAGAGACTGCGAGCATGGTCGAGTCAGCACCGCGAGCGAATCTGCCGCACGCTACTCTCATGTGATGCTGCCATCAGCTAGATTCGCCTGAGAGTACCATGCCACATATCGCTAGTGCAGAACTCAAAATCAAAACTACGGATTTAAATAATCATAACTTTGAATGTTCGTAAGTCGGACCATCGTAAATCGTGGATCATCTCTCTATGTACAGCCAGATGATAATAAACTTGAACTTGAAGTAATTCTCAGTGATAGAACCCTGTCGGAATCTCTGGATATCCTGAAACCTCACTGCCAACTGTAGCTGCCATCCGCTGCAAGCATCAATGTGAGGCGCTGGTTCAAGAAGGCACCCAACAATATCACCCTGGTCACAACTCTTCCCACTGCTCCCATTGGCCATAAGGTTCAGAAGCCTATAGTCTGGCACCTTTAGGTCCATAAGCAGTTTTTATCCAACAGCTCTTGAACCTCTCTGTCAAACCTTAAGCTATTGTGGGACCACCAAAACATTTGTTGGGATGACTGAAGGGTCAGCTTTTTCTTCTACTAACTACAACTGAATATTTAGATTTTAAGAAAATACTTTCATATTTATTATCTCCTTTTCTGCCTTGGCGTATTGTAGTCATTTAATTTATACCTTCATGGTCAGTGTATATTGCAAACCTGTTTGACTGGAGGAAATAAGTACTTCAATGCATCGGTACATTGTACTAATGTCTATGACAATAAACTTGTATCTAGGCAGCTTAAATGTCTGACTTGGTACTTCAGAAATATCGGTTACTACTACAGGATGCTCCAGAATCCACCCACTCTCCAGGTATAAGATCTCTTCCTCAGAGATCCTTCGTGTCATGTATTTTTCCCTTTGAAATAAACTCACCCTAGAGAACCTGTAAGCATCTTTATTCATGCCAAGATAGCGTCAAATGGAACTTCTCATAGAATGTAACTCAGTTTATATAACATGTGCACACGCCCGGCCAATAACACTCTTCCCCCTGAAAAAAATGGTGCTTACTGGTACATAAATTTAAATTTAACCACCACAGAGAATTTGACTATAACTTCCACAATAATAATAAATATAGATTCCACGCTATTTAACTTAAAATGTATTAAATGGAAACATACAAAGTCTTTAAGTCACTGCCAATAGTCTCTTTAATGTACTGGATGGTGTCTTTCTCTCTTGGATCTTCTCAGGGATAAAGAACACTGAACCGGAGTATGACTTTGTAACTTTTTTGGAGGTTTGTTGAGGAGGATTAATTGCCTGTGTATTGTAAGGTAAAACATCATGAGATGGGAATGTGTAAGGAGTTACCCTGTACAGGGCTGTAACAAGATGTGAATGCATCCTTGTACTTACAAGATAGGAGAGACGTTGATGGATTGAGAGGCAGGAAGCTAGCAGGGAAAGGATAGCAACAGTTTTAGTCATTGGACAAGTAATGATATGATGATGTTCTAAGCATGTATCCAAGGGAATAAAAAATCACCATTTTGCTGATAACGGCAGAATGCATTCTCCGACTAACATGGTTAGTCGCAAGTGTTACAATCCGGTAATAAAGAACAAAGAACCCTGATTTCGACTCAGTCTGGTGTTTGTCTCACTCATTCATGAACAAAGCAGACCTAACAGTATCATCCTCCTCATCTCAATCCTCTATCGATCCTTCTGGTCTATGGTGAATTGCAAATGGTTATCTCTGTCTTGTGTTCTTGAAATTCTCCTTCCTCCAGTGAGTCTCACTTAAGGGGCTTTTACATGGAGAAGCCGCCTTATTTCCCAACTCACAATCCATGTAAAAGGGGAATCAGAAAGGTGGATTCAGTGTTCACGCTTAAAGTGGATTGCAGAGTCCTTTTATATAGCTAGCTGGCTTCCCAGGACAGAAGGGGTGTGAAGCTCAACAGCACCGTCCTCTGCTCTGATGTCGAATGTATGTGCCGGGAAGTGCTCTGAACCCACAAATGGAGGCTGCACAGCAGCATGAATGCTAATCGAGTACCTTTCTTGCAGTATAGGAACTCAAGCAAATCTTCTGCGCAATCTCTATTACAGTCCAATATAACCATATATAATATAACCATATAACCACTTACAGCACAGAACAGGCCAGTTCGGCCCTACTAGTCCATGCCATAGCAAATCCCCACCCTCCTAGTCCCACTGACCAGCACCCGGTCCATACCCCTCTAGTCCCCTCCTATCCATGTAACGATCCAGTCTTTCCTTAAATGTAACCAATGATCCTGCCTCGACCACGTCTGCCGGAAGCTCATTCCACATCCCCACCACCCTCTGCGTAAAGAAATTTCCCCTCATGTTCCCCTTATAATTTTCCCCCTTCAATCTTAAACCATGTCCTCTAGTTTGAATCTCCCCCTTTCTTAATTGAAAAAGCCTATCCACATTTACTCTGTCTGTCCCTTTTAAAATCTTAAACACCTCTATCAAGTCCCCCCTCATTCTTCTACACTCCATAGAAAAAAGCCCCAGTTTGCACAACCTTTCCCTGTAACTCAGACCCTGAAATCCTGTCAACATTCTCGTGAACCTTCTCTGCACTCTCTCTATTTTGTTTATATCTTTCCTATAATTTGGTGACCAAAACTGTACACAGTACTCCAAATTTGGCCTCACCAATGCCTTGTACAATTTCATCATAACCTCCTTACCCTTGAATTCAATACTCCGATTTATGAAGGCCAACATTCCAAATGCCTTCTTCACCACACCATCCACCTGAGTATCAGCCTTGAGGGTACTATTTACCACAACTCCTGAATCCCTTTGTTGCTCAGCACATCTCAATAGCCTACCATTTAATGCATATTACCTATTTAGATTTGCCTTTCCAAAATGTAACACCTCACACTTATCTGTATTAAATTCCATCAGCCATTTCTCAGCCCACACCTCCAGCCTTCCTAAATCACCTTTTAATCTACGGTAATCTTCCTCACTGTCCACAACTTTCAGGATTCTTTTTACCCCTATTTACCTTTCAAAACTTTTAAAGGGGTGTTGAGTTTCATATTTTGTGTTTTTATTTAAGTTGAAATGGATACAAGAAGAGGCAAGATTCGTAAAAACAGAAAAAATGGAAAGAAACAGGAAACTCTGATTAATCCACAGGCAAACCCAACTACTGGGTGCTTCTTTGAAGGACTTGAGTGGGCAAAGTGTTGATCGCTGCTTAATTTAAAGTTCTCATTGGCAGGTTTTTGGCATTGGAAATCAACCTGTCGCTCTACGGAAGAACATACTGAGCGTTTGACCTCGGCAGAATCTACTTTAAAGGATTTGAGTGACCGGGTCTGTCAACTCAAAGATGATAACAAGAAGTTAATGACCAGATTATTGAAAGTAGAAATTGATGGCAGAACCTGTGTATCTTTGGCTTGGCTGAAGATACTGAAACTGGCATGCCTTCTAAAATTTTCTCTGATTTACTGGTAACGATGTTCAGGGAAAAGATGTCTCCGACACCACTGGAGCTCAATAGAGTGCATCGTTCACTATTGCCTAAGCCTAAATTGGGGAAAAAAAACACATTCAGTGGTTATATGTCTACACCGCTATCAAACAAAGGAAATGCTGATCCATGAAGCCCTTCATAAAGGTACACTGCAGTATCTCGGCAAACAATTTAGAAACATGGAAGATTGCTCTTCCGAAGTTAGGAAGCAGCAGACCTTTATTGCTGTTCCCAGCACGTCTTTGCATTTATCTTCCCAGAGGGTACAAGGAAAGGTTTAAAACATTAGATGATGCTTGGGAGTACATTTGCCAACTTCACACTCCAAGTCTTGAATGACATTTTCTCTTTTTCTGTTAAATGGTTGTTTTGGACCGATGATTGAACTTGATATGTTAGTGCTTCATTCATTTGTTTTCAAGGCTTTCACAAGGAAAGCATTGCTATTGTGAGTCAATTTAATGTGGAGTGGTTGAAGGGAAAGATTTCAACACATTTTGATTGTAGCACGGTGAAACTTTTCTATCAAATCCAGTAACAGATTTTTAAAGATACTTTGAGAAATCTCCAATTTTTTTCGATGTGTTCTGTAATTCAGTTTAAACATGACTTCTTTTGGTGTAGTATGAACAGCTGTGGGGGTAATGTTATTATTTTGTTCATTGTTCAGGAGCACCTAATCTCCACTGGAAGTTGATGGGTTTCTTGATTTATTATTTAGTGCACTGCTGACCTAGGGAGGTGGGACTGGAGAGGACAGGGTGGGGGGTGGGGAGTGGGTGAGTCCATGGGTGTTTCTGTTTTGTGTTGCTATGGTGCTTCATTGATAGGTTTTATTTGGTTCCAACTTTGGAGTTGTTCTTTCTGGTTTAACAGGGCCATCTGCACACTGGAGTTTGTTTTGCATGTTGCACCAACCCAACTCAACACCTGCGCATTGGAATTTTTTGAAATTTGTGTTACTATTCGTATTTACTTTTTTTATAACTGACTGATCCAGGCTAATCCTATTAAGTTTATTAGTTGGAATGTAAAAGGCCTAAATCATCCAGTAAAATGAAGGCAAGTGCCCGCCCCCCCCCCCCCCCA
Source organism: Narcine bancroftii (assembly GCF_036971445.1). NCBI lineage: Eukaryota > Metazoa > Chordata > Chondrichthyes > Torpediniformes > Narcinidae > Narcine > Narcine bancroftii. The sequence continues at coordinate 363,211,175 of NC_091470.1, read as the reverse complement.
CCACATTTAAAACAACTTAAAGCTGCAGTCATTTTTTTTTACAGGAGACACATATTCGTGGCAGTGATGTTTTGTGCTTGATGTGGTGGTGCATAGGGCAGCAATACCATTCTTCCTTTCAAACTAAATCTGATCCTTGTTAATCAGAATATTCCTTTTAGTATGCATAATGTTATTTTGGATTCTAATGGTAGTTTCGTTACTGTTTCAGGGAAATTACATGATAAAATAATGGTTTTTGCATATGCTTATGCTCCTATGTTGATTATCTAGGTTTTTTTTATTTATTTGTACTTCTTTCCCAGATTTACATTTATATCCCTTATCCTAGGTGGGGATTTCAACTGCTGGTTGGACCCTATCTTAGATTGTTCATCTTCTTACCTTATCACATTAAACAAATCTGCCTTATTAATACATTCTTTTCTATAGGATTATGACATTTCAGATGTCTCGCATTTTTCTTACCCTATTAATATAGAGAGTATTCTTTCTTTACTCATGTTCATCACACTTACTCATGCCTTGACTACATTTCTTGTGAATACTGCAGTATTGTAATACCTGATCATACCCCTGTTACATTATTATTGATTTTTCCTAATTTTCCTCAAGTTAAAAGACACTGATACTTTAATTCAGTATTATTATCAGATATAGACTTTATTACATTTATGGAAGTGAAATGACTACTCCGATAAAGCTAACAAATGAATACACAGACACAGGTTTAGTCAACAAAGACTGTTTGTTCGAGTTTGCTTCCTCCTTTTGTATCCCTCCCGGTCTTGGCCCCACGAGACCAGGAGTGACGTCACTACGTGCCTCCCACTAATCTGCAGGGATGGAATGTTTAAAGTAAACACGATGGTAGCCCCGCACCCTCTAGAAAGAGGCACAACGATCCAGGGTGCTGCTACTCCGCTCGCAGGGCCGCATGCATGCAGTTTTGTGCCCAGTTGGGTAAGCAACCACCCAGTCTGCGGCTCCACGTATCCGCTCGGTGAGCGGCCCCGGCAGCGGTTCACAATACCATGCTACACAGCCGCTCGGCCCACTGCAGAAGAATAGATAGTTTTCTTTTTTGATACTAATATCGCTTCAGAGACTTCTAATTTAGTTATATGGGATACTTTAAAGGCTTTTCTTCGGGAGAAAAATCATTTTGTATATGGTTAATAAAGATAGGAAGACTAATAAAGAAAGATCAGAGTTGCTTAAACAAAATGCCTGAGCGTATGCTGTTATTGGATGCATAAAAAGCTTTTGGTCACGTCTGTTTATAATGCTTGGAAAATTTACCTTTGGTTCTGATTTTATTACATGGGTTAAATTATTGTATTCACGTCCATCCACCTCAATTCTTACTAATTTACAACAATCTCAGTCTTTCAATCTACAACGTAGATCTCATCAAGGATCCCCGTTAAATCCTTTATTATTTGATATGGCGATTGAACCATTAGAATTTTCATTTCCTGAGTGGAAAGACATCTTGGGGATACAGAGGAAAGGGATCGAACTCAAGGTCTCCCTTTATGCAGGTGATCTCTTACTTTTCTTTCCAGATCCAGTTCCTTCCCTCTCCCATATGATGTCATTATTTTCACAATTTAGTCAATATAAATTGAATTTGCATAAAAGTGAACTTTTCCGTTGAATTCTCCTGTATAATAATGATTTTCCTTTTAAGATTGTCAATTTACCCACCTTGGTACAAAGAATCATGAACACCTATTTAAGGAGAATTATCTTGCTACCTTCAAACAAGTGAAGCATTCCCTGACTCAATGCTCACCTTTGTCCACAACCTTAGTTGGCCACCCAACCCGCGGCTCCACGCATCTGCTCGGTGAGCGGCCCCGGCTTTTAAAATATTTAAAAGAATATTTTACCTACATTTTCATATCTTTTTCAATCTGTTCCAATTTTTGTTCTAAATAAATTTCTGACTTATCTGACTCAGCCACATTGTCTTACATCTGGAAGGCTAAGCATCCTCGCCTTAGTAAAGTTCTTCTACAGAGATCTAAGGAAATGGTGGAATGGCTCTGCCTAACTTTAGATTTTATTATTGGGCAGTCAATATATGAAGTCTTAAGTTTTGGTCTTTTTTTCCACATTCTGACCACCTCTTATGGGTATCAATGGAGCTGAATTCAACCCCCCTTCCCCCCAAAGAGTCTTTCTCGGCTCTTCACTTCCTTTTCAACTAAGGCAATAGACAATCCCATTGTTAAACATTCTGTGAGAATTTGGACACAGTTTAGAAAACGTTTTGCATTTCATAATTTCTCTCTTTCAAGCCCTATCCTATCTAATCGCCTTTTTCAACCTTCTGCACATGGTAAAATTTTTCAGAGATGGTGTAGAAAGGATATTTAGAGTTTTAAAGGATCTGTTCATTGTTGGACATTTTGCATCATTTGTAACCTGCCCAAATTTCAATCGTTTAGATATTTGCAAATCTGGCATTTTCTTGATTCAAGAGAGTCTGAATCAAATTTTGTAGATGATTTTTTTTTAGTTTAATGCCTTCTCATAAAGGTTTAATATCTATTATTTATGATAAATGTTTATGTTTAAAACAGACTTCACTAATTAAAATTAAAAATTACTTGGGAATAGGATTTAAAGTTGACTATATTGAATGTGGATTGGGACACAATTCTTAAGTTGGTGCATAGCTCTTCATTATGCGCCTGTTATTGTTTATGACAATTTAAGGTGGTACTCTGATATGAGACCCTGCTGTGACAGGTGTAAGAATAGAGAAGTGTCATTAGGAAGAGGTACAAGGACTGCTTAAAGAAATCTCTTGGTGCCTGCCACATTGACCACCGCCAGTGGGCTGATCTCGCCTCCAACCTTGCATCTTGGCGCCTCACAGTTCGGCGGGCAGCAACCTCCTTTGAAGAAGACCGCAGAGCCCACCTCACTGACAAAAGACAAAGGAGGAAAAACCCAACACCCAACCCACCAATTTTCCCTTGCAACCGCTGCAACCGTGCCTGCCTGTCCCACATCGGACTTGTCAGTCCCCAACGAGCCTGCAGCAGACGTGGACATACCCCTCCATAAATCTTCATCCGCGAAGCCAAGCCAAAGAAGAAGTTAATTCATATGTTCTGGACGTCCTAAAAATATTGGAGAGAGGTTTTCTGTATTTTGTCTACAATTTTTAGTATGGATTTGGTACTAATCCTTTTGGTGGCCCTCTTTGGTACAATGGGAAGGAATGATTCTGGTCCAGAACTGTGCTATCTATTTTGAGATTTTACTTAAATGGAGGAATGCTACACTGACTACTTATGACCAGTGGTCATGTAACATCATGTCTTGTTTGAATAAGGAAAGATTCATTATTCAATTAATAATTCAGTTATAAGATTTCAGACACTGTGGGGGTCATTTATGATTCTGTATCTTATTTTATAATCTCACTCCAATGTAATTGAATTGTCTGACTCATGTCTTTTCCATTATTACGTGCCAGACCAGCAGCAATAGAAATTCACCAAGACGCTGGTATCTTCAAAACAGTAATTGTTATCAATAACTATTAATAGTATAACACTTCTTACTTAACTCTAACTTAACCCCACTCTGTGTAAATGTGTGTGTCTGTGTGGCAGGTCCCAAAACCATTACAGTTTAGGCAAAATTATAAAAGAATAATTTTTTTATTTATTGAAACTCAGATTCTTTAAATTGATGCTCAAAAGTAATTATGGAGTTGATGTGAGGCAGGCGTCAGACTTCTAAAATCTCACTAGATTCTTGTAGAGTTGTTTTCAGAGAATTGTTTCTTCATACGAATGATTTGCCTCTGTTGTGTTTTCTTCCACGAGGATTTCATAAACTCAGGTACGAGACTGACAAAGTAACTATCTCAATGGTCCTGATCCTGAAACAAGGATGATCTTGCTTTTACCCAGAATTGGCTCAGTCACAAGTGGCTATTTATAAAATCCCCACCACAGCTCTGCTCTCTCTTGACCAAGAGAAGCAGTAAAGTGGCCATCCTTTCTGAAGCTGTTGGAATTCTGTTTTCTTCCCTTGACAAAGAGAATACAACATGAACAGTACCTCTGACAGGAGGCAACTGCATTTCTGACTTCAGATGAAAACTAGTGCAATATTAAAGATGTCTCCTTGAAGTGTCTTTAATCACATGACATGACCTCACTGCTGTCTTTCAAGTTTCTTCAAACCTCTTCAAAATTATAATTCAAAAGAAAAATGCATCCTCTCTATCTGTGGGCCATTGAATCAAAAGTCCTCTTTGCGTACATGCATGCATCTCCTTAGCAAACAATATTGTTCTAGCAATTGAATGGACAATCACTACAGGTTTTACAGCTGTTTATGCAGCTTCAGCCAATAATAGTTTATCCAACATTCCGACTTTCAAAATGGGTTCTGTGCATAAGGGTCTATGGTGTCTGTGTATGTCTCTGTCCACCGACAATTACTTTACCAAGAAATATATACTAACTAAAGATTAATAATAACACAATTCCATCACATCCATGTTCTTTTTCTTATATTTTTTCTCCCATCATTTTTTTTAATGTTAATCGTATATCACATCTGGCAACGCTGCTAGAGAGGTTACTGAGATTTTTTCCTTTTGTTCTATGTTCCCTTTTTTTTAAATTATTTTCTTTTTTTCCTCTATATTATTAGTTTTTTTAAATTTAAAAATACTATCTGGTCTACAAATTTTGGGTATGTTTTACAATTTACGATATACTGATTGTATTGTTTAATTATGTGTAACTATTCATATCATTTCCTTGCATTATTATAATAAGCTTGCTCTTAAAATCAATAAAAAATATTTTAAAAGGAAAGAAATTTTTTGCACAACATGATATTCTTTTTTGAGCAGTTGGTTGGTTGATGTTAAAATTTGCATGTTTAGGTCGCAGGCTGAGGACGTCATCACGACGTCAACATCCATCCCCCTTTCGAGCCCGTTTCAGTGCCCTTCTGTTTACTCAAGAGGCGGTGCGACTTTGCTCCACCTCTGACACTAGGTTCCATGACAGAGGAAACATGGAGCCAAATGGAGCTGCCAATCCACCTTTTCGGTGTTCATGCAGGTAAGTGAAGCGTATAAAAGCCAGAGGGAAACGGGCTTCTGGGTTCTATGCAAAAAAGGATTCCCTGTTATTCAGGTTTTTGAAATGTTTTCCCATCAACCTTTCCCTCCTGTTCTTGTCGTTTCTGCCTTTCTTGTTCTCTGTCTGCCTTATCTTATCCCTCTCACTGCCATTTCCTTTGCTCGTTTTCCCTCTCTTCCTTATCTTTATCCTTCCCTCTCATGTTTTCCCATTTCTTTGCTCATCTCCTGGAAGGTTTCAAAGTTCATCTCATCTTTCTTAAGTGCCCTGAAGACATTAAATCCTTTGAGTTTCTTCATTTCTACAAACTCAGCCCTTCTGCCTTCCTTTTCTTCGTTAAGTGAAACAAAAGTGAAACAAAGTGAAATCTACCTGCTCGACACTGGGGGCAGGGTCATAATCAGTTGAGAAGCCTGTTGTACACAATATATCACAAAGCTCTTCATTTTCCCCCTTAAGACATTTTAATGCTATCATCCTCTCTTTCTTATCGTTCAAAAGGACTTCAAATGTGTCCACAAATCATTTTCCATCTGCAAACTTCTTCTGGCGGAAATGTATCCAAACCGAGTTCCTGACACATGGAGCTGCATGGAGCTCTTTCTGGCACACAGCAATGCTCTTTTTCAGTCACTGCCTGAGATTTTCTTCCTCTGCAATTATCATATCCCAAAAACCCTTAATATTTTTTTTAACAACTACTGTTCTTTGTAATCTTTGATCTTCTGAGATTCCAATCTCTTCCCAAATAGTCTGAAGTTGGGCAAGTGCTGCATTGAGACGGGTGATTGACTAATTGCTGGGAGCATCTGGCCTTGGCTGGCTCAGGGCTGTCTGGCCTCCCCCCACTGGGTGTCTGGCCTCCCCCCCTGGGTGTCTGGCCCCTGGCTGTTCGGCCCATTGTTGGGAATTCTCCCCTGGCTGACCCGGTGGTCCTGGCTGCCTGGCCCCTCTGTGGGCGTTCTGTCCTCGGCTGTTAGGCCCCTCTCTTGGCATCTGGCCCCCAGCTGTCCAAGCCCCTGGCTGTTTAGCCCTTCACTGGGTGTCCTGCTCCAGCTGTCCTAGTGATCCTGTTCCTGGCCGTTCGACCCTTCACTTGGTGTCTGGCCTCTGGCTCTCCGAGCACCGGTTGTTCGGCTCCTCGCCGGGCTTCCTGTCCTGGCAGTCCCAGTCTTGGCTGTTCTTCCCCTCTCTTGGCACCTGGCTCCCTTTCTCTTTCTTTCTCTTTGTCTCTCATTTTCTCTCTCCCTCTCTCACCTCTCTATCTCTCACTTTCTCTTTTCGCACTTTTTGATGTCTTCCTCTCAGGTTGTTTCTGTTTTTTCTTCTGCCCAAGCAAATGCTTTCATCTCGCTCCAGCTCAAAGTCATTCATTTTCCACCAAATTTTTACCTGAAATTCTACAGATCCTGTTATCTGGAGTGTGGAATTTTTATATTTTTTAAATCCTCAATGGCACTTTGTCATGTATTTTCCCTTTGAAAATAACCTCACTCAAGAGAAGCTGGAAGCAACTTTATTCATGCCAGTTAGTCAAAATGGCGGTATTGACGGAGCCGCTGTAGGCCAATGGTGGGTGAGGGAGTGGATATGCAGTGCTCCCGCGGGGTCCAGCCACCCAGTTGACTGCCGCCAGCTCCGAATATGCTTGGAACAGCCTGTTAAGGGAGCTGACGGTTTTATTTAAGATCTGGCGACCGTGGGTCTGCGCCCAAGATGGAAGTATCTATTAATCGGCACCATCCAGGAGGGGCTGAAGGATCCGTGGAAGCGGACGACAGGAACAGGGCACCAGAGGACGTGAAGATCATGTACCATCTGAGAGGCAGAAGCGGAGGAGACGACCTGCAGGGATGGTGACGACGGCGGCAGAACAGTGAGGGGTCTCTAAGGCTGAGGGATCAGCGCATGCACCTGGCTATGGATGACCCAAGGAGGCTGTGGGCTGCTGGGAACTGATGTCGGGAGACTTGCGCTGGGCTGTGGACTGCTGGAGACTGACTTGAACTGGCTGGAGGGGTATCAGGTATCAGAAACGGGGTCCAAGGAGATGCCAAGGGTGCTGAAGGGTTCTTGACCTCGTCGGAGGTTCAGATCTGGAGCCCGAGTGGCCAATGGTTTAGACTAGACTCTATGTGGATGAAGGGGCTGCAGAGGTGCTGGAGGCAAATCTACGGACACTCAGTGACTCGGGGGGGGGGGGGGACTCTATCCTGCTTTTCTCTCTGACTGTAAAGCTTAGGCAATTCCTGCTGGTGGCGAATCTGTCTGCCTTGCAGCAGGCAAAAAGAAGTTTCATGTAATAGAACACTGTTTTATTCCTGTGATAATAAATCAAATCTTGAATGGCGCCAAACTGAAACTCCCCATACAATGTAACTCTGTGTATATGTGGGTGACAACCCACATATGCGTGTTTGCATCACACTTTCCTCTTTTACCTTAATCTTCCATCCCCTGATCTTGGACAACTCTGCCATGGGAAGAGTTTCTTATTCTCTAACATATTCGTACAATCTATGTTTTGTAATTTTTGTGCATGGCAGTCTTCCCTTCAGCTGATGTGGCTGAAATGAAACAAGCCCAGTCAATTCAGCTTCTACTAACAGCTGAAATAGAACCATAGAACACAAGAGCACAGAATAGTCTGTGACAAACTATTGTTCTGTTACATCCCATTGACCTGCGCCAGGTCCATGGCACTCCCATCCATGTATCGCTCCAAAAATTTGCTTAAATGTCGAAATCAAGCCCGCATTCACCACTTCAGCTGGCAGCTCATTGGACACTCTCACCAGTCTCTGTGTGAAGAAATTCTCCCTAATGTTTCCTTTAAATATTAATCTTTCATCCTTAACTCGAGTCCTCCAGTTTTACTCAACCTCAGTGAAAAAGGTCTACTTGAATTTATTCTATCTTTAACCTTCAAAATTTTGAAATTGAAATTGAAATTTACACATCCATCACAGTAACAGGTCCTTTTGGCCCACAAGCCCCATGCTGCCCAATTTACACCCAATGAACCTACACCCTTGGTACGTTTTGAGCAGTGGGAGGAAACCAGAGCCACTGGGGAAATCTCATGCAAAACAGGGAGAATGTACAAAGTCCCTAAAGACAGAGCTCCATAACGGTATGGTCCTAACCGCTACGTCAACTGTTGCGCTCCCCCTGAATCTTCTTCAGTACTATAATGTCCTTCCTGTGATGTGCCAGCAAACCTCAGCACTCAGTCCCCACCTCTGAAGCAAGATCCTTAAAATCTTTCTTCTTTTTCACATTTCCTTGACCCTCCTCAACTGCAAAATATTTTGAGTTTTTATTTGGTTCAGAGCAAATCCTTCTTTTCCTCATTGAACTCTATCTTGCCCTATCGCTTATTCTCCTGCTGTCTCTTTGACCCCTTCTTCCACTGTCCACACGGCCTACCGGGTGCCATCGGCAAAGCGGAAATGCGATCCCCTTTCCTTCATCTAAGCCACTGACACATGTTGTGAAGACTCCTCTCCCCGAAAATTCACAGGGTACTCAGTAAGTCGCATCCTGACAGTTTGAGTAAATACCCATTATCCAGACTTGCTGCTTCCTGGCTGCCAACCAATTATTGCTGAAGGCATTTAAAGGTCTGTTCTTTCTCACAATCAATACAACCATTGTCTCAAATGGAAGACGCATTGCACCCAATCATCACAGATGATAAAAATGGGATTCAGTGATTAATCTCATTATTCTGCATCAGGTCCTCGTAAAGAAAATCTTACATCCTTCCTATAAGTCGGAGCAGAGGATCTATAGACTGAAACTGTCTTTGGCAAAAAAAAGAGATTGGCTCCTCATCTGAAAATTAGTATCAGGAATTATTGACTCAAGGAAAATGTGCCTTTATCAGACAAAACCATCTTGCATTAACTCACTAATCTATACATCATTGCACAAAACTGGATTAGTGAAGCACTAATCTCTTAGATACAGGACCGTTAAGGTGGATGGGAGATCGTTAGCATGAGAGACAGCTGAATTCTGTTGGAAAATGAGTGAGAAAGAGACTTTAAGAAGCCATCAAAGCTGGTCTGATTGCTGGTCTCAACCCAAATATCAATTCTGAACCTCATGATCTTATTACCTCTGTAGTCAAAAAAATCTAGTTTGTTTTTCACGGATTGTACAAGTACAATGAAACAGTATTCTCTGATACTCGGTTCAACACACAGCAAACACACATACAGCTTCAAACGATACATATGCACAGGACTTGTATACAAATTTTAAAATGAATAGATATTATTGTTAAAATAATTGCACCTCGGAGGGTTTGTATGGGCAGTTCGTCAGTCATTCAACAGTCCCACTGCCCATGGGGAGGAACTGTTCCTCAGCCTGGTGGTTCTGGATCTGATCATCTGTATCTCTTTCCTGACGGGAGTAGCTCTGTGCAGGGTGGTAGGGGTCCTGACTGATTTTGTGGGCCTTTTTAGCCAATGATCCCGAAAAATCCCATCAATGGGGGCGGGGGGTGAAGGAGAGAGCGTGTGGGAGGGAGACCTATGAGGGGTACAGATAGGGCAAATGCCAGTAGGTTTTTTATCCCCCTAAAGTTAGGTGAGATACAAACAAGAGGACATGGATTAAGGGAGAAATGGGTAAAGCTAAACGAGAACATTAGGGGGAACTTCTTCCCACAGAGAGTGGTGTAAGTGCGGAACGAGCTGTCAACTGACATGCTGAATGTGAGCTCAATTTTAACACTTTAAAAAAATTTGGACAGCTACATGGGCAGTACGGGTGTGGAGCACTATATACTGTGTGCAGGTCAGTAGGACTAGTCCGGCACAGACTAAAAGGGCTGAAGGGCCTGTTTCTGGGCCGTAATATTCTATGGTTCCACAATGTTCTGATGTACCAGAATTCTTACTTGCTGCAGCCACATCAGCTACGTAAGATGTTCTCTGGGGGAAAGCATCCTCCAGTCTCCCCTTCCCAAAACCCTAAGGAGGAAGAGCTATGAAGCATGGAAGGAGAACCTTTCAGCCCAACTCAGCCATACTGATCAAGCGCCTTCATTGGCTCGTACCAATTGCTGATATTTGGCCCAGGTCCTTGTCACCTTCCACGTCCGAATATTGAAGTTTGTTTAAATTTAGACATATAGCATGGTTACAGGCCATTTCAGCCATGAGCCCTTGCCACCCAATTTACACCCAATTGACCTACACCTCCAGTACATTTTTGAAGGGTGGGAGGAAACAGGAGCCCCTGGGGAAATCCCACATGGACACCAGGAGAACGTACATATCCTTACAGACAAGGCGAGATTCGAACGCTGGCGCTCTAAAGGCGTTGTCAACTGTGGTGCCTACTGTTTGACTCATTGTCCCATGTACAGGGCAGGGTTCATGAAACGTTGGTTAATTGTACCCACCTCTACTACTTCCTCCAGCATTATTTCAACATAGCCACTGTCCTCTGTGTGAAATACTTGCCCCTTAGGATCCCCTTGGAATCTTTCCCCCTCTCACTTTAAGCCTGTGACCTCCAGTTTTAGACTCCCCACCCTGGGGATCGTCCACCTTATCCGTGCCCCTCGTGAATTTATAAACCTCTGTAAGGTCACCCCTCAGCCTCCTTTACTCCAGGAAAAACAGTTCCTGCCTCACATATCTGTCCTTACAAACAAAGCCCTCCAATCCATGCAGCAGCCCTGCAAAGCTTTTTTTTAAACCATACAGCATGGTGGAAGCCCCTTCCAGCCCATGAAATCTGTGCAGCCCATTTAACCCCAATTATCCAACAAATCCTGTATGGTTTGCAGTGTGGGAAACCGAAGCACCCAAAGAAAATTCATGCAGGTCTCGGGGAGAAAGTGCAAACTCCATCAGGCAGCGCCGGATTTGAACCTATGTTGCTAGTGTTCCAATAGTGTTGCACTAACCTCTATGCTAACATCTACAAAAGGCGGTGACTCAAATGTTACAAGCCCAGAGGACCCCAAAACCCAGCAGCAATAGATATTCGCCAAGACAAATGGTTACTTGCTTTTAATTATCTTTAAACATGAAAACAGGATCAAACTTTAACTTATCTCTGTTGACTTACTTAACTAAACTTAACCCCCTTCTAATTCTAAGTGCACGTGTGTGTAAGTTCAGAAAAGTTCTTTGATTCACAGTTCAATCTCACTTCTCATTCCTTCAATTTCTCCTATTGCAAGTCAATTCTTATACTGTGCACAGAATTTAACATGTATAAAGTTCACCAGGCTTTGGTGCTTGAAAGGTAAATGGTTACCACTCAGGAAGGTTCTTGTAGGTTTTCAGAGAGAGATATGTTGTTCCAGGACATCCAAAACTGATGTACTTCCATCAGCCACCTCAGTGTCTTGCTGACGAAACCTGCCCTGTCAGGGTTCTCCAGGTGACAACCTTTCTTTCAGGTCACTACAGAGTTCCTTTTTGTTTTTCTTATTCCAAATGAAACAGCCAGTCCTCTCCACTTGCATGAACCACAAGGGTTTTGACCAGGCTGTCTTCCAAACTGGGGCTTCTTGCCAGCTTGTTCTGTTCCAGTCCCAACTGCTCTTGCTGGCTGTAACACTGTACAAATGATCTCTGCTTCTCTCTCTCTCTCCCTCTCTCTCTCTCCCTCTCACACACACACCACACACACGCGCGCACACACACACACACACACACACACACACACACACACACACACACACACACACACACACACACACAGAGAAAAACCTATTTGACTCTCTCTGCTTGCAAAACCACATGTTCTTCTTACAACAGCAAGCTCTCCTTCCAGACAGCAGTGGCTCCAGCATTCTCTTTCATCTGTTGCCTTTTTGTAAACAATAATCCATTAGAGAAGTCTCTTGAGCACTCTTCAAAGCTCTTGCCAATGGCGTGAGAAGCCACTATGTTTAGGATGAGCAGAGCTCCAGTATTTCAGATAAGATCCATTTTAAAGTGTTTGTATGTGACCTACTCTAGCAAACTTTTCTCAATTTATCTCCCAAAATCATATCTATATTCTGTCACAACATCCATGAGATGTTGCATTTAATATAGGATTTTCATGGTAAACTGTAGGGCACTGAGGAGTACATGCAGTCGAGTGGCTGGCCCTGACGGTTTTGCTGATGGAGGAGGAAGAAGGGGAAGACGTCACTACACTGGCTGAAGGAATGGAGCAAGTATTGAGTACAGGAGTTGGGATGTTATGTTGGTGAGGCCAATTTTGGAATACTGTATGCAGTTTTTGTCACTTACCTACAAGAAAAATGTCAATAAGATAGAAAGAATGCAGAGAAGATTTATTATTTTGTTGCCTGGACTTCAGGGACTGAGCTGCAGGGAACGGTTAAATGGGTTTGGACTTTATTCCCTGTGGCATAGAAGAATGTGGGGAGATTTGATAGAGGTATTTAAAATTATAAGGGGGACAGACAGAGTAAATGAGATAGGCTTTTTATGAGGGGAAACTTCTTCACTTAGAGTAAGGTGGGAGTGTGGAACAATCTTCCAACTGAAGTGATAGATGTGGGTTTGATTTTAACAGAAGGGAAATTTGGACGGGAGAGGTATGGAGGGGTATGGTCTGAGTGCAGGTAAGTGGGACCAGGCAAAAATAAGTGGTTCAGCACAGACTAGATGGACTGAAGTGGTCTGCTTCTGCACTGCAATTGTTCTATGCGTCATCATTAATGGGTGACTGTTTCAAGCCGTGCCAACTGCTCTGTGTGAGCTTCGATGCATGGCCACGTGTTGTTACTTTGGGAGTCCGTGGAGGGAGTTGACACTGGCTGGTGCTGAGTTAACCCACACCTATGGCACAAACCGTTGGGAATAATTCCACAATTTTTCGTCACTCGCTGGAAGCCCTGCCAGAGAAGGCATCCCAAGTTTCCGAACCTGGATACTGTGGTCAATGAGGTGCAAAGCTGGAGAGGTAGTCGACTGGAACATAGACACAATGAATCGCGGGCATCATATTGCTACTTGAGCATCCCACTGACAGATTCCAGCATCCTTCCCCATTGGGAAAACCCTCCACTGCTCTTTCGCAAGCCAGGCAGAACACACAGTGGAAAGGGATTCATCTTGTTCTCAATTAGTAGGAGACCAAAGGAAATTTTTGACTCAAAGCAACTCCTTTTATTTCTGAAAGTCCAGTGTTTGAAAACAAATTGGGTTTTGTAAACAAAATAAGTAACTTTCACTCAGTGAGAATAAGAGGACTGGAATCTTGTTAAAAATTCATCATGGCCAAGATGGCGGTGCTATCCGACCTGCTGTGACAGCAGCGCTGCCACCTGTGGAGAGTAGGGAGGGAAGTCACAGTGCTCCCGCAGGGTCAGACCGCTCAATCCGACTGCTATCAGCCCTGTACAGGCTTTAAACGGCCCATTAAAGGAGCTGACAGTGGTTTGATTTTATAAATCCAGGGACCGCGGAGCCTGCGGCCAAGATGTCAGCGCCTATGATCGGCAACAGTTACGAGGTGTTGCAGACTCCTGAGAGAAGAGACCACCCACCACCCTCCCCCGCCCATCTCAGAAGGAGAAGCAGAGGATATGACCCATGGGACGACGACCACAGCGGCGGACCCATGAGAGGCTCCTCTGTTGAAGAAACTCACAGGTGGCGGGCTGTTGGGAACCAAAGTCCACACAGGGTGTGGGCTGCGGTCGAAGGTTTCACACTGGGCTGCGGACTGCTGCAGACTGGCTCGAGACTGGTTGAAGGGGGGAACCAGGTATTTGAACGGGAATGCAAGTGGGTACCAGGGGTGCTGAAAGCTACCTGATCGAATCGGAGACTCGGATCAGGAGCTCGGACTGTTGATGGCTTGGACTAGACTCTGTGGCTGCGGAAATGCTGGAAACAAATCCACGGACACTCAAGCGGTTTTCAGGTGGAATAGTTGAGAGAGTGTGACTCCAGAGCCGGCTGCAGGTGTGTGCAAAGCGACATTCAGGTGGCAGCGCTGAAGGTGCTGTTCCGGCACCTGAAAGGCCCACAGCGGAGCAAACATCAGCTCCTGTCGACTGTGGCCGTAGTCCCGCCGCTTTCAGGTGCCCAGGTGAAGCGCTCGGAAACCGAAAATACATCTACCCAAGGAGGGATGGATAAGTACTCCTCAGGTCAGGGATTTCCACTTTCAGGTGGCCCCCTAACAGCCGCATTCGGGTATTTTAGGCGGCTTTATGTTGGGGTATTCTGGCCACCTGAAAGTGGCTTCAGTGACTGAGGGGGAACTCCCTTTTGCTTCTCTTTCTCTGACTATAAAGAGGTGCTTCAGGGAATTTCTGCCGATGGCAATCTGTCTGCCTTATGGCAAACGAAAACAAATTCTTTGTAATATTGCACTGTTACATGTCAATAAAGGAATTTTTCACCTTATGCCATGAACTCCATGCATTTCCCTTAAGGATCATTTCACTATCCATCACAGCTGTCCCCAGTTAATAATAAATTGCCCTCTCACTGTCCACACAGGCTGCACAGCACAAATGACTCTGTTAACGTCCCCAGGTGCCCATGATGGTGTCAAGAATCCATATCAGGGATTCACAGGGGCACTATTGTACAGTGAGGAAACTCATAGACAAGGTCAAGAGAAGAATTGTGCCAGTGAGAAGTGAGAAGGCATTTTTAATGTTTGGACACTTTTGTCCAAACGTTAAAAATAACCTGCCTAAATATATCCAGCAGCAATACCTAACCAATCTGGATGCAAGTTACTGCTGGGAATTAAAACAAGCCCTTTCTGTACAAAGCAATGCCGGCCTCCTATGGGAATAGTTTTCCGTCACGTTTCACAGGAGATTTTGCACAAATATAAACAGAAAGTGTCGGAAACACGTTCGGGAGACATCTGTGGAATGAGAAATAGAGTTAATATTTCAGGTTGGAAATTCTTCAGGGAACGTAGAAACTGGGACATAGCACAGGAACAGGCCCTTTGGCCCACAAACCGGTGTCGTACATGATGCCCGCATCAAACTAATACTCTGCAGCTAATCCCTATTCCTGCATATTCATGAGCCTATCTGGAGACCCCCTAAACACTAACCGTTGTATCTGCCTCCACTACTTTAACCAGTAGTCCGTCCAGGCACCCACCACTCACTGTGTAAAATATTGCCTGCAAATTTCCCTTAAACCTTCCCACCCCCACCCCCCACCCCCGACCTTAACGCACCTCTTCCAGGATGTGACATTTTTTTTTACCCTGGGAGTAAGATTCTGAAGGTTTCACGCTGCATACATTAAAAAAAATCAATAAAAAGATGTTCTATTCGAAATAGCATCCAGAGGAAATACGAGCTGTTCGTATCTTTCTCTAAATTCATTGCACCATCCAGCTTGTGCATTTTACTGCAATGCATCAAAACTAGTTACATTTGCTATTTAATACACCCAGGAGTTGATGGAGAGAGAGAGAGTTGCACAGCGGCACCCCCTTCTCTCCAACAAGTGTCCAATGGTAGAGTTTCACAAAATTAATTTAAAAATACATATTCAGGAAAACCCAAACAAATGAAAAGCAAACTGCTGGAGGAACTCTCGGGTCAAGTGAAGGGAAAGAGATGGTTGACTTCAGGTCTGGAGGTCAGGTCGGAAGCTGGACAGTTTGCATTTCAAGTTGACCCTCTGCATCAGGACTTCGAGATGCAGCTGGACCCACTGAGCCCATCAGGCGGTTTGTTTTATGACTCTAGCCTCCAGCACCATGTGTCTCCAGCGTCCTACTCCACTGTGAAAGGAAACACACAACAGCACATGCTTTTCTTTGCATTTGGAGGGTCCTCCAGACTATACGTAGAACAAAGAAATCTACAGCGCAGTACAGGCTCTTCAGACCACAGTGTTGTGCCGATCTAATAACCTATTCAAACAACTGCCTAGAATTTCCCGACCGCATGTCTCCATTCTCCATGTACCTATCTAACAGTCTCTTAAAATATCCTATTGCACCTGCCCCTGCCGTAGCTGCCGGCAGCGCATTCCCTCCACCCACCACTCTCTGCATGAAAAACCTACCTCTTACATCACCTCTGTTCTTACCCTAAAGCACCTTAAAACAATGCCCCCTCGAGTTAACCATTCCGGCCCTGGGAACAAGCCTCTAACTATCTGCATGATCAATGCCTCTCATCATCTTGTGCATTTCCATCAGATTTTCCCTCATCCTCCATTGCTCCAAAGTAAAATGAACAAGTTCACTCAACCTACCCTCATGAGGCACTCTTTCCAATCCAGGCAACATCCTTGTAAATCTCCTCTGCCCCCTCTCTATAGCATCCACATCTTTCCTGTAATGAGGTGACCAGAACTGAGCACAATATTTCAAGTGGGGCCCAACCAAGGTCTTATATAGCTGCAACATTACCTCGCGGCTCTTGAACCCGACCCCACAGGTAATGAAGACCAACATACCCTACGCCTTCTTAACACTATCCACCTGCGCAGCAGCTTTGAGTGTCCTCTGTACATAGACGCCAACACCTCTCAGTTCTTCCACATTTCTCAGAGTCCTCCCATTAATATTGTCATCTGCCTTCAAACTTGACCTATTGAAATGAACCACCTCACACTTTTCTGGGTTCAACTCCATCTGCCACTTCCTTGTTGAGGCAGAAGAACCTAGAGCAAAATAAAAACAAATTGCTGAGGCTGTTTAGGTTAGCTTCATGATGTTGAAACCCTACATCGGGAACTCAAGCAACTCATTTTTCACTCTGCATTCATAGAATCACCATATCGTGCTGTTACAGAGTCCAGAAGGCCCCAAAAACCAGCAGGAATAGATATGCACCACAACACAGGGTGACTTAAACAAAGATGTTTTTAATTATATTTGAATAAGAAAACAGAAATAAACTTTAACTTATTACTTAACCTTTCTTTGGCTTGGCTTCGCGGACGAAGATTTATGGAGGGGTAATGTCCACGTCAGCTGCAAGCTCGTTTGTGGCTGACAAGTCCGATGCGGGACAGGCAGACACGGTCGCAGCGGATGCAAGGGAAAATTGGTGGGTTGGGGTTGGGTGTTGGGTTTTTCCTCCTTTGTCTTTTGTCAGTGAGGTGGGCTCTGCGGTCTTCTTCAAAGGAGGTTGCTGCCCGCCGAACTGTGAGGCGCCAAGATGCACGGTTTGAGGTGATATCAGCCCACTGGCGGTGGTCAATGAGGCAGGTTAATCCCCCCTCTAATACTAAGTTCAGGTGTGTGTAATGTATATTTAAGATTAGAAAAGTTCTTTGGATCACAGTTCAATCTCACTGGTTGCAGACAATTCTTGTACTGTGCACAGTACAAGGACCATTGCCACTCAGGTGGCTTCTTTGGACAACACTACCTCATTAACAAAGTTCACCAGTCTTTGGTGCTTAACAGGCAAATGGTTACCACTCAGGAGGGTTCCTGCTGGTTTTCAGAGAGAGATTCCTTTTCCAGTACATGCACAACTGATTCCTTCTCAATCAGTCTTGCTGACGAAACTGCCCCCTTCAGGGATCTCCAGATGATCCTCTTTCTTTCAGGTCATCTTTCACATCACCAATCTTCTCCTTTGACCAGGTAGCCTTCCAAAGTTTGCCAACTTGTCCTCTGGAATGGATTTCTGTCTCTCTCCTCTCTGTTTCACTCCCTCCCTCTCTGAGAGCAAAACTTTTCTCTGCCTGCAAAGATCGCATGCTCTCCCAGGCAAGCTGCAGCAGATACTTTGTTGCCTCCTGCAAAAAGCACTCTGCAAAAGTCTTGCAAATATTCTGTGTTTTACAATGTGTGTGTGCAAGCTGCTCTAACAATTCCTCCCAAACCACCTCTAAGTACTCTGTCACAGTGCCATCAAATTACTATGCTCCAAAGGACCAATGGCACTCAGGTGGCTTCTTTGGACAACACTACCTCCAAGTGTTTCCAGGACACAGGCAGCAGGCTCTTAGACTGCCCTCTTCCATGACAGAGCCTTTGCAATGTCCACACCATGCATCTCTTAGCATGCCCTCATGCACCTTGGCACACGAGAGTCATAAAATCATAGAGGCCGGCAAGCTGAACTAATCGCATGTGATGCGCGGTCTTCCAAGTCCTTTCTTTCCAAATGTCCTTGGAATGTCAGAATTTCACCTGCTTCTATCATTTCCTCTGGCAACTCATTCTGGGTATGACCACTCTCTGGGTGAAAGAATTGTCCCTCAGGCCCCTCTTTCCTCTCATCTTAACATAAGCCCTAAGCCCTCCAATTGAAAAATTATTTATTCAAGGAGAAAGACCAATATTCACTTTAGCCATGCTCCTTGTGATTTTATAAAGCTCCATCTGATCACCTCTCAGCCTCCTATAGATAAAGACCTCACCTACCCAAGCTCTCCCCATAACTCAAACCCTCCCAAGTCCTGGAATGACTTCACCAGGAATGAATTGTAGGCAAATACACTTGCTTCAACAGACCACTTGCAGAGCTCAGACTGTCCCAACACACATCACTGAGATCCAGGCACCATCACAATACCTAACCCAGAGGGAGGCATTTCAATGTTTAGAAGCAACTTTAAAGAGAAGTTGCAGCTGCAATGCCTGGAAAGTGGCTACTCTATATGGAGCCAGCAAGATCCCTCAGGGAGTTAAAAAAACCCCAAATCTGGCCATCAGGGATCCGGGCCAAAGCTTCACTTCCAGTTGACATGATCACTGCCCTTGCTGTATCTGCCAAGATTGCTTCAGGATTCATCAATACCACTTCTTTATGCACTGGTTCCAGACGGAGTGGTTCAGATGTTTACTACAAATAAAATCTGCTGGTGGATTCTGCAGCACACAATCCACAGCGCCAGTCAGAGAAGAAGAATATCCAACGTTTCATAGAACACAGAACGTCACAGTGAAGTACAGGCCCTTTGACCCACGATGATGTTCCAACCTATATAAACCTACTCCACAACAATCTAATCATTCCCCACTTCACAACCCTCTCCCTCTATTTTACATTCATCCCTATGCCTGTCTAAGAGTCTTTTGAACATCCCTAATGTACCAGCTTCCACTATTACCCTGGCAAAGCATTCCAGGCACCCACCACTCTCTGGGAGAAAAGAAAATGCACTTCTGACGTCGCTCCTAAACTTTCCTCCAAACTGATGTCCTCTGGTGTTTGCTATTGTCGCTTCAGGAAAAACGTGCCGGAGGTCCACCCTATCGAAGTCTCTCATTCAGTATAAGAGGAAAGAGATAAGGCGGCCCTTCTTTACCCAGAGACTGCAATGCACCACTTGAGAGGATGATGGAAACTGAATTGCTGATGAGATTTAAGAAAAATCTAAGCTAGTGCATAAATCACAGGGGCACGGAAGGTTATGGGCCAGGAGCTGGGTCATGGGGTGAGTGCAGAAGGATGCCTAACCCAAAACATGAATGTGTTGGACTGAATGGATTCTTTCCATTCTTCTACAAAGTCTCTGCTTATTATTTTCACAAGAACCAAGTACAAACCCATCAACTGCCTTCGAAACTCGTTTGCCTGGACATTGCCCTTTCTGTTCAGGTAAATACTGCACACTCGAAGTCAATGGTTCTCAACCGTTTGTTTTTCCACTCACGTACCACCTGATGTAATCTCTGACTAACCACAAAGCACCTATGGCATATGTTGAGAACCACTGCTCTAAATTAATTAAATCTCCACTCAGCTTCCTGTGTTTGTTTTTTACAAAAATAAAACCCTGCCTTGCCAGTCATTTCTTTCCACAGAAAAAAAAAGTTCTTCATCCCTGCCAACAGAATCAGGAATCTTCCCTGATGCCCTTGAGGCTGGGACCACCAGATCACGATAATGTGGGGCATGCTGTCATGTCTAAGATGTTCCGATGGCTGAAAAAGACCCTGACATTGGAGTCATTCTGCTATATGTGGTGGAAGTTGCGGTGAAAAATTCTATTGAAACCAAAAGAGCAATTTGCATCATCTTAAATGTAAAACAAAATAAGGCCCGTGAGACACCTTAATGTAGTTTTGCATTTTGAATATTACTTTCCACCTGGAAGATAATATTTAATCCTTGTGGAAGTTTCACAGCTGAGCTGTTGCCCTGATTACCTTATTGATATATGGCGCAGTAACAGGTCTTTCTGGGCAATGTGCCCATGCTCCCCAAATACAGCAATTAATCTACAATCCCTGCTCGTTTTAGAGAGTGGGAGGAAAATGGGGCACCCAGAGAAAACCCATGCAGACACAAGAGAATGCTGAGACCGTTGACTTCAAGCTGGCAGTGTAATAGTGTTGCACTAACATGGAGGGCTCTGTCTTATATTGGTGTGACAGATTATATTTTATGTTGTATATAGATATGTTTTAAAGGAGATAAATTGAGGCAGGCTTTTTAGTGTAGGTTACATAAAAACACTTCATTCTAAGAGGGTCATGTTGTTTTCTCTGAGAGAGAGAGAGAGAGAGAGAGAGAGAGAGAGAGAGGGAGAGAGGGAGAATTAGAGAATTCAGTTCTTCAGATCAGCAGCTGGGACTGGAACAGGGCAAGCTGGCAAACTTGTGGAAAAACCCCATTTGGAAGATGGGCTGTGAGTTCTTCGTTCAGCCTGTTCAAAGCCCAAGAGGAGATGGCTAGCTGAATAATGTTTCACTTGAAATAAGGGAAACAAAAAGGAACCCTGAAAGAAAGAGGTGTTCATCTGGAAAACCCTGATGGGATGAATTTCTTCAGCAAACACTAAAGTGGCTGATCTAAAGGAATCAGTTGTGGGTGTCTAACGAGCACCAAATCTCTCTCTAAAAACCAACAAGAACCTTCCTGAGTGGTAACCATTCACCAAAGCCTGGTGAAGATTCATAAATGTTAAATTTTGTGCACAGTTTAAGAATTGCCTGCGACCAGTGAATTTGAAGGAATGAGAACTTTTTTTGAACTTGCATACACATTTGCTTAGAATTAGAAGCGGGCAAAGTTAGGTTAAGTTAATAGTCATAAGTTAAAGTTTGATCCTGTTTTCATGTTTAAAGATAATTAAAAGCAACTTTTGTCTTGGTGAATTTCTATGGCTGTTAGGTTTTGAGGTCCTCTGGGCTCATAACATAGGCAAGCGCTAATATAAGTGGGCACAAGGGACCTTACTTGGAATTCAAAATTCCACAGATTTACCACCTTCTCGCAGAAGAAACCTCTTCATCTCTGTTTAAAGGGGTGTACTTTTATTCTGTAGCAGTGAGCCTTATGCCACAACGAGACAAATTATTGCAGAAAGTTCTAAAGGACGGAATTCATGGAAAATCAGGGGCTGATTGGTGTGCCTTTGTGAGGGGGAAATCCTGTCTCACTAATTTGATTAAGCTTTTGAGAAGGCAACCAAGAAGATTGATGAAGACAAGGAGGTGGATGTCTATATGAACTTTAGTAAGGTATCTAACAAGGTCCCACATGATAGTTTGGCATGGAAGGTAAAGGCACATGGAGCTAGCCTACTGGATCCGAAACTGGGATGGTGATAGGGGGCAGTGAGGAGTGGTGGAAAATTCCTATTCTGATTGGAGATCTGTGACCAGCAGCGTGATGTTTAAACAAGAAAGTCTGCAGATAATGTGATTGTAGCTTAATACACCAAAGTGCTGGACATACACAGCAAGTCATGCAGTGCCCATAGGAAGCAACGTTGCAGGTCCGAGCCCTTCGTGAAGGAATGAGGAGAAGGCAGGGAGAAGAGGGAAGAAGGGGCAGGGGATGGGAACAGGACCACAGGAAAGAGGTGGATATGGGTAGGAAGGAAGAAAAGAAAAAAAAATGGGAAGTGATGGGGAAGGAAGGGAGAGCTTTTTGAATGGTGAGGGAAGGGCGTGGAGAGCTAGAGAGAAGGAGGCAAAGGGACTGAGAAAGAGAGAGGAGGGGGGGAGGTTAATGGAAACTGGAGAAGTCAATGTAATGCCATCCAGTTGGAGTGCCCAGACGGAGTTAGGTTTTGATCCCCCAATTTATGGGTGGCTTTGTGGACAGATCAGATGAAAATTTGGGTGCAACATTGGCAGATGGAATTTAACACTGACAAATGTAAAATGATACATTTAAAAAAAAATAATAATCACAATTTAAAAAGTTCTTAACTTTTTTTAAATTAAATTTCTAAAATTTTATTTGTTTTTACATTTTTTAAAATAGAAAAATCCAGGCCCATGTGTCTCCGTTGCCCAACCGCACCCAATTGACATACACCCCTTACAACCTATGTTTTGTAGGGTGGTAGGAAACAGGAGCACCTGGAGGAAATCCATGTAGACATGGGAAGAACATGCAAACTCCTCACAGAGAGCACCGGATTCGAAGGCGGGTCTCTGGTGCTGAAACAGCGTGGCGCCAACCACTATACTAACTGTGCCACCTCAGGACGTGAAAGAGCATATAGCATACCCAGTAACTGATGGGTTACCATGAAATGATCCAGTGCACAGGGACCTTGTGCTTCAAGTCAATATTCACCTGAATGTGGGGACACAGGTAGAAAGGGTGGCATGCTTGTCTTCATGGGTTGAGCCACAGAGTCTAAATGCTGGGACACAAACATAAAAACAGAAAACACTGGAGATATTCAACAGGTCAGGCTGCATCTGTGGGAAGAATATGAGGCTGTCATTTCAGGTCAAAAACGAAGTAGAAACACAAAAGTACTGGAGGAACTCAGCAGGTCACGCGGCATCCATAGGAGGTAAAGATATATAGCCAAGGTTTCAGGCCTGACCCGTTCTTCATGGTATGGGTCAAAAACCAAGTTGGAATGCTGCCTTGCACCTTTACAAACATGGGCTGGACTGTGTACTGGAGCAATAGGTGTGGTTGGTCCGGAGAGTGTGCGGAGGAGATTCACCAGGATGTTGGTGGGATTGAATGATTTCAATGATGGACAAAGATTGGACAGTATGGGCTTGTTTTCATTGGATTGAAGAAGTCTGTGGAGTGGCGTGATGGGGGACAAATGAATTTATTACGCACGGATAGGGGAGATGGTCCCTTTCTATTCCCTTTGGTAGGACCTGGAAAAGGGAATTTGAAGGGAAAGTATTTTTATCACCTTTGTACTGGTTGATATCTCAAATGAGCTGCCGGAGGAAATGATGGAATCAGGTACAATCACTTCAGTGGGCTATGGTTAGTGAAGCGGTTAGCGCAACGCTGTTACAGCGCCAGTGACTCAGGTCCAATCCGGTGCCATCTGTAAGATGTTTGTACATTCTTCCTGTGTCTATGTGGAATTCCTCCGGGTAGTCAGTTTACTCCCGCCCTTCAAAAATATATGGGGATTGCAGACTAATCATGTATTTGGGGGTAGGATGAGCTCATGGAATGGAAGGGTCTGCTAGTGTGCTGTATGTCTATTTTTTTTAATGTAAAAATTATGGAGTATTTAGATAGGTGCTTAACTCTAATCTGTCAGCCAATGCTCTGCCCACCCCCACTTTCCTCCACCGCCCCTCCCCCCCCTCCAGTGCTTTTCTGATTTTTGACCTTCTTGGCAAAGGATTCAGACTCAAAACATTAACTGCCTTTTACTTCCTATGGATGCTGTGTGACCTGCTGAACTTCTCTAGTGGTTTTATGTTTTGCACTGGACCCCAGCATTTGCGGATTTTCGTTTGTTTACCTTCAATAGGCAAGGCGCGGAAGGAGAAATTCCTCATTGGATTAGTGCAGGGAGGCCCTGGGCTTACAGCCTTACAGCTCCATGACTGTGTAACTTGGCAGTTCTGTGCTCACAGGCTGCAGGACTTCACAGGACTGTGAGACCTGAGGCTCCATTGGACCTGTGTTAAAGGCAACACGTCCATGGGAACCTGATGAGGAGTGAATGCAGGCAGTCATCGCGTCGTTCATTCCAGTCCATTATTTTCCCATTTGGAGACTGACTAAGAATGCACAGACTTGCTGCACTTGCTTCCAATCGCTAGTGGAATCAGATAATTTTCTCCTCTTTGGTGGCTCTAACAAATTCCTCGTCCAGACGACGTGACAAATTACACTGGACATTATTTTTTCAAAAGGTTTGCTTCCTGAAAATAAATTGGAGATTAAGATAGACGATTTCAAGTTGAACACAAAGATCATTTCAAATTTGCTGTGTGACAGATTATAGATATGTTTTAAAGGATATAAATTGGGGGAAGTTTTTTTTTAGTGTAGGTCACATACAAATATTTCAAAGCAGATCTCATTTAAAATACTGGAGCTCTGCTCAAGCCAGACAGGCTGGCTCCAAGAACCTTTGTAAAAGCTTTGGAGAGTGCCCAAGGGACTTCACTAATGGATTGTTGTTTTGGAAAGCAACAGATGAAAGAGATCGGAGGAGTAGGTTCAGAGCTGCAGGCTGTCCGGGAGTTCAGCTTGTTTTTCTAAGAGGATCATGTGGTTTTGCAAGCAGATAGGGAGTAAAACAGGCTTTTCTCTGAGAGAGAGAGAGAGAGAGAGACAGAGACAGAGACAGAGACAGAGAGATCAGTTCTGAAGTGCTACAGTCAACAGCAGCTGGGACTGGAACAGGACAAGCTGGCAAGCATGTGGAAAACCCATTTGGAAGATGGATTGTGAGTGCTTAGTTCACCCTGGTCAAAGCCCTTGTGGTCCATACAAGAAGAGAGGACTGGCTGCATAATGTTTCACTTGAAATAAGAGAAACAAAAAGGAACTCTGCAGTGACCTGAAAGAAAGAGGTGATCATCTGGAGAACCCTGAGGGGGCAAGTTTCTTCGGCAAAACACTGAAGTGGCTGATTAAAAGAAATCAGTCGTGGTGTTCAGTGAAAAACAAATCTCTCTCTGAAAACCAATAAGAACCTTCCTGAGCGGTAACCATTTCCCTTTCAAGCACCAAAGCCTGGTGAACTTCATAAATGTTAAATTCTGTGCACAGTAGGCCTGCAACCAGTAAACCTGGAAGAATGAGAAGTGAGATTGAATTGTGAATCAAATAACTTTTCTAAATTTACACACACATTACATACAAATGTGCTTAGAATTAGAAGGGGGTTGTTAGTTTAGTTAAGTCAATAGTGATAAGTTAAAGTGTGAGCTTATTTTCATGTTTAAAGATATTTAAAAGCAATGTTTAAGTAACCATTTGTCTTTGTGAATATCTATTGCTGCTGGGTTTTGGGGTCCTCTGGGCTCGTAACTGCTGGATCATATAGGAAGTTGGAAAAGCATTAAATTAATTTTTATTGAATTTAGCAGGTTTAATCGCATAATAATGCTGACTCATTGCGTTAGTTCAACTCACCAAAAAATGTTTTTCTTCTGATTTTCATTTGTTCTCAGCATCTGATGCCTCTAGTGTCAGTAACAAACAATAGTCGGCCAACACTGATGGATTCCTGCTGCCCTGATACCGCTTTACCAGGGATATAATATCCTGATGAAACCTGTCACTGTGTTTATCACTGACTGTAGCAAGATCAGCGGGGAAGAAGTCCAAATGTGAATGCAGACAATGAATTTTCATTGATATGTTGCACTTCAAGGTTTTGTACACTTGAAGCATGTTAAAAATATGACAGGAAATCACCAAAAAATAGGTTATATCTAAAAAAATGTTACACGATAGGAAAGTTTTAAGGTGTTTTTCGGTGATCAGCTGTCCCAAAATCCATCAAATACACCCAAAAGTGTTCAGGAAGCAAAATCTTTGTTGTCCAGTGCTATTTATAAAAAATGAGTTCTACAGCATCCTTTACATCAGCCATTCTCAAAGAGGGCCATATGCCACCCACCACCCCCTTCCTGCAGAGGCCACAGCACATTTTGAGGGTGGGGGTCAAAGACTGAAAACTTAAAGTATCTTTTATATTTTTTATGTCGTCAGTAGGAAAGAAATATGGAAGAAACCAATGAAATTATCTTGCTTCACAGGGAAAATAGTTGGGGCCCATAAATTTGAGCAGAATCCTAAGGGAGCCATAGCCAAAAAAAGGGTTGAGAACGGCTGCTTCACATCACTTCCAAGACTACTAAATAATGTAAACCCAATGAAGTGACTAACAAAATGAAATGAAGCCTGCCAATTTATAGCCACGAGCTCCCAAAACAATAACACGATGATAATCAGATATTCTACCTTTGTAATATTCATTGAATGTCAAATGTTGAAAGTTTGCTGTGCTTAAGTACAGTAAAAGTCCTAAAATCCGGACTGTTCAGAGGTTGTGGCCGTCTGGATTTTCAGAGATCCCAGATTCTTGGCCAGTACTTCTAAAAATTGAATTTAAGGAGAATGAACAGGTAAATTTTGATCATTTATTCATGAAACATATTTTCATGTAAAATGCAAAATAAAATGTAAGCAATTTTTCCTTATATTACCACATCTTCTGCCTGATCGCTTGCTACCGCTGTGCATCTGCAGCGCTAATGCATGCACGCACTCACGCATGCCAAGACTTTTCAAGAAGTCTGGACTCTTAGATGGACCAGATTACAGTATCAGGATTTGAGCACTTTTGCTGTACAATTGAAAACAGTGTAATATGAACAAATATTTTAATGCTGAAGTTAACGTGAATACAAAAGAAGCCGGAACAAGAGTTGGCCATCCGGTCCGTCGAGCCTGCTTTGCCAGTTAATAAAATCATGGCTGATCTGGCCATGGACTCAGCTCCACCTACATGCCTGTTCCCCATGACCCTTACTTCCCCTACTCCTCAAAAATATATTGACCTCCATCTTAAATAAATATTTTTACACATTTAAAGTGAACTTTATATGCATATTTTACAAAACAGGCACCACCCCTCCCCCCACACATGTTATACGCTATACAAGAATATGTTTACAAGTTGAAAGAAAGTGCACAATTAATATCGGGCATGGGAAGGTCAAACCAGCAATTTATAGCAGGTGTGGGAATACAATAGCAGCTTTGAACGAACACGCACAATTTATAGTGGCTGTGGGAAAGACACGCTGGCAATTTATAGCAAGTATGGAAAATTATAGCTTGCATGAGAACGTAATAGTGGAAATGAAAGAACACGCACAATTTATAGTGGGCGTGGGAAATTGTGATCTTGTGAATATCTCTTAGTACTGAATTCCATGTTATTCCTACAAACAGGACATTCTGTCTAGGGCACTGCACCTTATCAATGTTAATTGCCCAGACCCATCCCTGAGGGAGATCAACATATCAAGTGCCTCTAATTTGAGACAACATTAGAATTAAAATCCTGCTTAACTCTGAAGCCTGTCTTCAATCTATTGATTCCTTGCCAAAGCTTGTTAATGTGGTGCAGCAGGATATCATCTATATAATGGGCCATTGACACCTATGGAAGAAGTGACAGGCTGTTAATTGTGGGAGATTAACTGTGGTAGATACTAGTATGTGCTTTATCTCATGTCCTACTTAAATGCAAATTGCTCTTGCCAGTCAGAATGTATAATACTAAACCCATGCACACACAACATACAAAAAAATATTTTTACACAATTTATGGTTTTCTGCACATTATATGCATGTAAAAATGGTACATTTAATCAGGCAGTCTCTACTGCTTATTTGGGCAGAGAATTCCACAGATTCACTGTTCTCTGAGGGTAGTCACTTCTCCTCATCATCTTAAATCTACTCCCATGAATCTTGAAGCTGGGTCCACTCGATCTTAGCTCACCTCTCTGCTTCCTGTTATCTGTTCCTTTTATAGTTTGATAGGTACTAACAAGATCAAGTTCAAGTTCAGATTTATTGTCATGTGATTATAAATACACAGATACAACCTGACGAAACAGCGCATCTCCGAACATAGTGCATACGCAGAGACACACGGTACATGTACATCCAACACACAAACAAGATATATACATAGCGATCAGAAATAAATATATATTAAAATAATTTATGGGTTTCAAGGATTGTTCAACTATCTCTCAGCCTGTGGGAAGAAGCTGTTTCCCAGCTTGGGAGTCCTGATTTTAATGCTCCTGTACCTCTTCCTTGAAGGTTGTGTCTCAAAGGGCTGGATCATAAGGGTCCTCGATAATTCTCTGTCATCTTTAAGAAACTCTTCCTGCGATCTTCTCAGAAGTATTAATCAACCCCCATGCTGACCTCCGATCTGATGCTTTGCAGCTACCATACACAACATGATGCAGACAGACAGGACACTCTCTATTATGCTCCTGTAGAACATTGTTAGGATGGTGGCCGGTAGCCCTGCTCAATCTCCTTAGGATGTAGACGTGGATGCACCTCACTAATGAGGAGATATTGTGGTCTGGGATAGGTGGTCCATTAAATGCTTACCCAGGAAATTTGTGCTCCCCACTCTCTGTACGATGTGTAGAGGGGAGTGGTGCTTCAACCTCCTTGAGTCCACATCCATCTCCTTTGTCTTGTCCTTGTTGAGACTCATCATTCTTGTGTCACTGTAGAAGGCTCTCAACCTCCTCTCTGTAATCCAACTGTTGTCGATGAGACCATCTACCATTGTGCCATCCACAGACAATGGTTCTGTGGCAAGTGAATCTAACAGCGCGGTCCTGGGCCAGTAGTGGGCTGAGCACCCAGCCCTGAGGTGCGCCAGTGCTCAGCGTAATGGGGGCTTGAGGTTTTGCTGCCAACTCAGAGAGACGGAGGACTTTCCACCAAGAAGTCCAGAATCCAGTTGCAGAGAGGGGTACTGAGTCCCAGAGAGGACAGTTTGTCCACCATCCTCTGAGGCAAGGAAAGCAGCATTGCACTCTAAATAGGTCAGGACGAAATGGACGGTCAAAGCTATTGCATAAGATCTCCCCTCGTCCTAAACATTTTTTTTAGAGATTCAGCTTGGTAACATGCCCTTCTGGCCTACAAGCCCATTCCACCCAAATACACCAATTAAACAACAACCTTTGAAAGGGTGGGAGCAAAATCACATGGACACAGGGAGAATGTACAAGTTCCTTACTACACCACCAGATACAAACCTGGGTCACTGGCAGTGTTGTGCTAAGCTCAACGTTAACCATGTAACTTCTTGGAGTACAGACATAGGTTATCCCATCTCTTGTCTTGCTCCAGAATCAACTTGGTGAACCTCATCTGCGCCACCATATCCTTCATCAGCTATGGAGACCAGAACTGCACCAAGCACATCCGTTGAGGCCCCACCAATGCCCCGTACAGTTGCAGCAGGACCTCCCTGCTATTCATTCCATCCATCAATGAAGGTCATCATTCCATTTTATTTCAAGAAAACCGACTATTTACGGTTCATGCACAAAGAATCTTAGGTCTATCTGCACAGTCACATTGGTCATGATGTGGAATGTATTGTCTGAAATGATGGAGGAAGCAAATCTAACAGAGACCTTTGAAAATGAATGGGTATATAGGAGAAAATTGGAAAGCTTTATGGAACCAGGGGATGAGGGATCATTCAAAATCCCAAGTTTTCATTCTGTAGTATTTGTTAAATTGACTGAAATCTGAATAACAATGTTTTCAATGCATACTTGGAGGGATTGCAGACTCTGGGAGAGCAGCAGATTGGCACAGGGGACCAGAAAGTGGGGGGGGGGGAGGGGGTGGGGGGACACCCCATCTTCCCCCCTCCACTGAGATGAGGAATCATGGGAGACAACCCTGCAGGGAAGGTAACTATGTAAGCAGACCAACGAGGGGCTCAGTGGCTGAAGGGCCGACACAGCCTGGGAGCTGCTGGCAACTTGCGGTCAAAGGATCCACATGGGCTGCGGGATGCTGGAGGCTGTCTCATGGGAACCAGGTGTCAGAACCGGGATTTGAGAGAACATTGAGGGCAAGAATGGATTTCTGATTGTATCGGAGGTTTGGACCTGGTGCTTGGGTTGCCATTGGATTGAACAGGACTCTGTGGGGCTGTGGAGGCTCCAAGGCCATGAATCCACAGACACTCAGTGTTTCTGAAGGGACTCCCTTTTGTTTCTCTTTCTTGTACGGTGCTGGGTAATGTTCATGGTGACTGCCTTACAGCAGAGAGAAATTCAAGTATATCATTTATATTACTGTTCTCTATATTATCGTGTGACAACACAAAGAACCTTAAACCTTGTACATGTTAATATCTCAACGCAAGGGATAATGAGCTTAATGTGTGTTTATGGGGCTCGATGAGCCAAAGGGTCCATTTATGTGCTGACTTTATAACTCAGCTTATTCTTTAGTTGCAGGAATATAAAGCATAGAGCTGATTTTTGGGCAGCCATACAAGGAAACCAGCTGCTTTCTATCCGAGTTGAGTGCTTCTAATGTTTGGATCCAGGAAAAACCTCTGACCCAACTGTCCCCTTTGAGTGAAAGACTCCCCGCCTGCTGGGAATGGCAAACTTTTACAAGTGGCCCACCATTCTTGTGGGATGTGCTCTGGTGGAATATTGGCTGATGCCCCCGATTTACTCCGAGTGCTGTGCAGTGGAGAGTCACCTCCCCTCTCATCATCGTGTCAAACGGAAGTGGGTGTGGAACCAGTTCTTTGTCTTGGAAGAGCACATTGGAACGGAGCCACTCTACATTGGGAAGGTGAGGCATTGGCTTTAAGATGAGTGAACTATAGAACCGTAGAATATTCTAATGCAGAAATAGGCCCTTCAACCCAGCTATATTGTGACCAACTATTAGTCTGCCTAGTCCCTTTGACTTGTACCTCATTTATAGCCTCGACTCCCTCTCATCCATGTATCTATCCAAATTTCTCTTAAACATTGAAATCAAGCCTGCAGCTACTACTTTAGCTAGCAGCTCATTCCACACTCTCACCACTCTTCGCATGATGAAGTTCCCCCAATGTTCCCTTTAAACATTTCACCTTTCACCTTAACCAGTGTCCACTAGTTCTTGTCTTACCCAATCCCAGTAAATGAAAAAACCTGCTTTCATTTACTCTGTCTATATCCTTCATAATTCTGTATACCTCTATCAAATCTCCCCTCATTCTCTCACACTCCAGAGAATAAAGTCCAAACCTATTTAACCTATCCCTGTAACTTAATTCCTGAAGTCCCAGCAACTGCTAACTGGCATTAAGCAATTTTTGTCAATTTGGTTGAGACACTTCCCCTCAAACCCATGCACCTGTTAACACCAGTGCTGTAAGAAATAAAAATGGAATGTAAGAAGCAGGAGTACATGGGCCCGCTGAGCCTGCACCGCCATTCACTAAGATCATGGTCCGCCTGGCCGTGACTCAGCTCCACTTACCCGCCTGTTCATAACCGTTAATGACCCTACCATCTCTATCTTCAATCCACTGGGATCTGATGCTTCATCAGGCAAGAGAATTTCCAGATTCACTACTCTCTGGGAGAAACAGTTCCTCTCATTTCTGTCTTAAATCCACTCCCCTTTAGTTTGAGGCAATATACCCATGTTTAAGCAACCCACCCTGGTTTTTGTCTTACCTATTCTGATAGCTCAGTGGTTAGAGCACTGGTCTAGTAGACCAGGGGTCGTGAGTTTGTTCCTCGTTGGGGCCTCATTTCTGTGAGGGGGCACTGGATAAAATGGTGAATCTCTGTCTTCCTTAAGGTAGACAAAGTTAAAGCATTTCATGTATGTCACATTTTAATGTGGTATTACGTGACTATAATGGAACCTTTATCTTTCATAATTTTATGTCTTTATGTCATCCTTCCAACCTTCGATCTCTCCTCATTCATTTCCGTAATTAATTTGATTGGATGCAATCAGATATAGAACTCAACCTTAAAGGGGAACTGATTGCTATTGTTTATCATTTTTTTAGTTATTTATTCTTCATGAACTAGAAGATAAAGGCATGGAAATTGAGCAATAGTGACACCGAACTGCCTGAATATGACAAAAATGATTGGCTGTTCTCCTGGGATGTTTGGAAGGTTATATTGGCCTTGACTGGACGCAGAGTGGTCTCATCAGAATGATATTTGAACCATTAAGGTTCAATTTTAAATAAGAGTTAAGCAGCAGGTTAAAGAATAATTGCCTGGAGTTTTCATCACGCAGAGGGGAAATGGTTCTGTGCACAGAAATATCTTGCCCTGCTCGGCTGGGAACTCTAGGGCAAGAAGAAAAAAAATAAAATTAACTTCAACCCCCGCAGATAATTTCCACACACAGAGAGTGGAAGTGGATGGAACTCTATTCTGCAAATGCCAATTGATACTGGATCCATTGTAAATATTGAGTGTCAGGTAAACAGATGAGATTAAGTGAAGATTAAGCAGGGGCTGTGGAGACAGGCCACAAAGGAGCAATCTGTATGATGGACCCTATGGAGATGCCATCTTTTTTGATCTCGCTCCCAAATTGTTGCCTCATTCTTTTAGCGCAGCGATTCTCATTTTTTTATTCCCCCCACGGACCACCGTAAATGCCCCTTTGCTTGGCAAGGAGCACTTGTAACAAGAGAGTGGGGGTGGAGAGCTGGCAAGATTGAGCCCCTGCCCATGCCATCAGCGGGACTTTTGCTCCAGTGGGAAGATTTATTTTAGAGGATTTTCACTTTTGTGGTTGTACTGACAATGACCACACCAGCAGTGCGAGTATAAGACAGGTTTAATAAACTAATATGTACACTAAGAGGTCTTGTCTCTCTGCAAGACGAACCTGGAAGGCTAGATTGTAGCTCTGGACTGCTTTATAGACAAGGTCACTGGGATGACCCCTGGTGACCTAGTGGTGTAATTACATATCACCACAGTGGTCATCAAGTTTATACCTTGTTTTGTGCATTTCTTACATTTTTACATCAGTTAGAGTGTGTTTGTCTTCACCATATTGCTACAGACTACCTGTAACGAGCCCACCATGATTTGGAAGGAAGAAACGAGGGTACCTGAGGGAGTGTTCTGCGGCCAAGAGGAATTGCTGCACCTGGTGCACTTAGCTTGCATTTTGAGGGAACTAGGATATAAAGCCAAGGATGTAATGCTGAGGTTTTATACGGCATAGGTCAGATATATATCTGGAGTATTGTGAGCAGTTTTAGAACATAGAAATCTACAGGCCCCTCAACTCACAGTGTTCTGCCAACCCAATAACCTACTCAAACAACTGCCTAAAATTTCCCTACTGCATAACACCCCCCCCCCATTTTTCTCACTTCCATGGATCTATCTAATCATCTACTAAAAGATCCTGTACCCGCCACTCTCTGCATGAAGAACTTACCTCTTACCTGCACCCCCCCCACCTTCGTACTTACTCCCAAGCACCTTAAAACTATGCTCCCTCATGTTAGCCATTTCAGCCCTGGGGAAAAGCCTCAGACATTCCACACAATTAATGCCTCTCACCATCTTGTATGCTTCGATCATGTTACCCTTCATCCTCCTTCACTGCCGGGAGAAAAGAACAAGTTCACTCAACCTATCCTCATAAGGTGTGCTTTCCCATCCAAGCAGCATCCTGGTAAATTTCATTTGCATCCTCAACATCGTTCCTGTAGTGAGGTGACGAACTCAATTATATTTTCATTTTTTTTCCATTTAGACATACAGCTCAATAAACCTATGGCCCTGGTACATTTTGAAGGGTGGAAGGAAACCAGAGCTTCTGAGGAAACCAGAGCTTCCGAGGAAACCCACTCAGACGCAGGGAGAATGTTCAGACTCCTTACAGACAGTGCTGGTTTTGAACCCGGGTCACTGGTACTGTAATAGCGTTGCACTGAACACGATGAGCCATGTCAAAGGAAGGATGTGTTGGCATTGGAGAGGGTCTGGAAGAAGTTTAGGTTAATGATCCCAGGGAAGAGAAGGCCAATGTACGAGTTTAGAATGATGAGGGGGATCTCATCAAAACATCCCGAATATTGAAAAGGCAGGAAAGAGTGGAGGTGGAGAAGATGCTTCCAGTAATGAGAATATAAGAATCTCCCTTTGGACTCAGATGAGAGGTAAAAACCTCTCGGCAAAGGGGTCAAATCAAGGAGATAGAGACTTAGAAATAATTGGTCAAAGGGGAGAAAAGGAACATGTTTTCCCCCAGAGGGTGGAACTCACTGGCACTGAGTGGGACTGCAGAGATTTGAAAAGGCACTGGTGAGACCTCACTTGGATTATTGTGACAGTTTTGAGCTCTTTATTTAAGAATGTGCTGTTCGGGTTTCGGTTGGGTCCCCTGGTTTCCCCGCCCCCCCCCACCACATCCCAAAGTCATGGAAGTCTTTTGGTTGCTGTATAATTTCCCCTTGTGTTTAAATGAGTAAAAGAATCTGGATGCCATTGATGAGAATGTGGTGATAATTTTTTTTAAAATGACGCTCACGTGGGATTAATGTAAAGGGGTGACTGATGTTGGTGAGGCAAAGAGCCTCGGCCTCTCTACAATGCCTGACTCCTGCATTGCACAATCAGAAACCAATGTCAGGTCATGGTACAGGTCCGATAAGAGTGGATGATGCCATTATATCCAGTGCCTTGGCCCTGCAATCGAACAGGGTTTCTGCAGAGATTTGAACATAGCGGTATTTCAGGGTAAAATGGAACAATATCCACCAGGATTATTGCTACTATATTCACTGGAAGTCATGCTTAAGTAGGGCTCAAAGAATTATTGAGTACCCTTTCCATCCAGAACGCCGTATCTTTGGCCCACTACCATCAGGAGTATCAAAATCAAGGGTGCCAGACTGGGAAATCGTTTCTTGCCACCGGCTGTGAGACGAGTGAACAGTAAAGGAGTAAATCATCACCAAATATTTACCTATTCATGTAAAAGTCGAATTTTGTAGCCCGTTTTTAATGCTAAATTTACGGGGTCAACTATTACATGGATACTACTTTTGAGGGGCTGAATTTCACATTAGAATTCAAAATACCGTATGTCCAAATGATCTAAACAAATAAAGAACAAAAACATGATGAATTCAAGTAATAAATGCACATCAAAACACACGTCCTACTAACTAACAAAATCCATAAGAGAAAAGGACAAAAGTATGCAGATACCAGGAT